>NC_092064.1:27656445-27776445 GCF_039877785.1 Chaetodon trifascialis | reverse complement strand
ACACACACACACTGTGTGGAGACTAACTCTGACCTTAATGATTTACATCTCGGGGACTTTCGTTTTGTCCCCATAAGGAAGGTAAGTCCCCACAATGTGACTGTGTAAACAGATTTATGTCTCCACAAGTAATACATGGCCACACACACACACACACACACACACACACACACACACACACGCACGCGCGCGCTTTCAGCCATCAGGCGGTGGGATTAAAGACTTAACAGCAGAGAGTGTAAAGGCTCAGTAGAAGACTGCCGATGACTCGTCCTCTGATCAGGGTGCGTTCAGTAACACGGACGTCGGCAGTTCGCGTCTATCTGGAATTTGGAAACTGAACCATCAGAGCAGCAGCCATCTGTCTGGCAGGGGACGTTTGTTTTGGACGGGAGTCTGTCGGATTTGTATTGTTTAAGTTTTGGAGCTGATGAAGACACGGGTGTGTGTGTGTGTGTGTGTGTGTGTGTGTGTGTGTGTGTGTGTGTGTGTGTGTGTGTGTGTGTGTGTGTGTGTGTGTTATTATTCGTGCTGTTTTTGCTCAGACAGATAGACACAGAATATGAACTGAAGGTGCCGCCTCCTCCTCTCAGAGCGCTCAGAGCTCGGGTCAAGTCTCAGGATGGTTGGCACCACCTCGTTTCTCTCTTCAGGAAATGAACAGTCGACATTTCTCTCTAATAATCTACTCATTAATCAGAATGACGGTTTGTTGTCGTCACCTGTGATCGAGATGCTCTCAACTCCAATTAGCCAAAATTAAATTCAGGTGTCTCTGAAGTGATGAATCCAAACAGTGCAGAGAGTCTGAAAGGCTCCGCCTCACTAACCACCACCAAAATGAATTTTAGGCCTTCACATATTTTCTTTTTTATACAAGAAATTACATCAAAAACAGCTTTTAGACTGCAACTTTTTAAAGCTTTTAACCTCGGCCTTAACTGTTCAACTACCAAGGCAGCTTGAAAATCCCTTTTACTCACACATTGTTCGGTGAAGAAGCACTTCTCTCAGTTATTGCATTGAGTCTTCGCTCTCTCGGTGTTTGATGTGGGCTGTGGTGTGCAGATCGTTTGCCATAATTTATGTTTCAACCACAAGTTCAAGAGCCTTTCTAATCCTCTTTTCAAATACCTCTGTGTGTTTTAATGTTTTATTTTAATCTTCTGCTGCTGGAAATGGACCAGTGAGCTACTCTGAGCTCTGTTGAAGCGTTTTAAAGTGAGTTTTTCTCTCTTTTCTGAATGACATCCGACTCATCCTGACGCACCGACTCGGCTGCGGTTCATGTATATTGAATCAAAAGCGTAGATTTATCTGCAGGTAGAGTTGAGCTGCAGTTGCGCTCTGTCATTGAAACGTGTGTGAACGTTGGTTCGGCGCAGGCGAGCCTCCTCGCTCCTGGTCTTTCCTCATCTTTCACAGTGAATAAGGCGAGTAATAAAGGACTAACATCTCATTGTGTTTATGGTCAGCCTCTCTCCCAGGGCCAACAGTGGACGTTGCATTCATCTGATGCCGTATGTGAGGAAGGTTTACTTCTCGGCCTGCACCTTTCCAGAGCAGCATCCCTTTATTTATTATCTATCCAAGCTCGTCAAAGCTAAGCTACTTACCGAACCTGTGCGTGTGTTTTACCACTACATTCAGATTAAAAACCGTTGCGAACGCCAAAACGGTGAGCAGCCGCGATTCTCTGTCTGTAGCAGGCAGCCGTGCACTCTGCTCAGCAGCTGCTGCGTCCTGAGGAAACATGAAGTGCAGCATCTCTCTCTCGCAGAGGAGGAAACTTCCACAGCTGGATCTTCACAGGACAGGATCAGAATGTGTGCCATGCTGTAACACTGGATAACGTGCGTTGCATCATGCCGCATCCTCCCTCCCCAGTGCTGTTGCTGTAGCGATGCAGAAGTGTGTCTTAATGCCCCTGAGGAGGCTGAGGAGGTAACACACCACTGAGACTGCACAGACTACACATCAATAACAGAGTTACAAAATAGATGCAGCCTGTTGTTGACGGCTGCAGCACAGCCTGGTGTTCAGCGGTGCCACGAGTCATCGTACGAGCGACATTCGCTGCGATGCCAGTTCATCGTGCGGGTGGTTTAATCGAAACATGCTGTTCAAGCTACTGAGCCAGCAGCTCTGATTTTGGTGCAGACTGCATGAAACCCAGAGAGGTTTGAAAGAATGAAAACAATATAGAAAATTCAGGAATCCCAAGAAGACAGATCAGTATGCTACTTTCACGCCATGTGTGATCTAATAAAAACGCTCTGCGGCCCCAAAAATATGAAACCCTGAGAGCAGGAATTCAGCAAAGCTCGTATGGTGTCACAGTAACATGAGTCTGGCAGCGAACGTGCACAACGTTCTGCTTTAATGAAGTTCAGTGGCAAAAAATCATGTTTTCAGTTGCCTTAAGTCTCAGTGAAAGAAAATAATGAATACACATCTTCAGATATATCTTCATTTTGAAATATTAACCTAATTAAAGCAGCAGCAGCGTATTAAATTCATATTGGGACGTCTGCTCGCGCTGAGTTGAAACAAGCTCGTATTTGTTCTAAGCTGCCCTCTGGTCAGACGCAGCCGCTCATGCATGCGTGTTTTTCATTCCCATCATCCAATTGAATTTTTTTTTTCCTTTCCCGTCCTCCGTTCCCACGGCGGCCAATGAATATCCATAGCTGCTTCCACCGTTTCATTTTCTTGGGGCACTTCAGCAGAATGGACTGCAATTGATGGGCAAAGCTGCAATTACAGCACAGGATTGATTGCAAGACATCCAAACTCCATGTCACACTGAATATAGACGCTGTATATACGGTCACACAAACAGCTACCACACACACACACACACACACACACACACACACACACGCTGTATGCTATAGGTCCAATGGGACCTCCACACTGCACATGGCTCCTATGGAAACTGTAGCCTTCAGGCTTCTGCTGCACAGACACACATCCAGTATGGAAAAAGAAACGAGGATGAAGAGTAAACAGATCTGTTATTCATACGTCACTTCCTGGTCAGTCATGTATTTATCGTTTCTCACGCGTGGGAATATTGTTGAGTGAGGAGGAGGAGGGGCAGACGGCGTCAGGTGTGTTGATGAGGTGTTGGAAGTGTCAGTTGTTCCTGTTGGTCGTTGTTTTTTTTTGCTTTTCTTCTTCTTCTTCTGAAATATTCACATTCAGCTGTTTTAATTTTGTGTAGAAGAACTGTGTGGTGCTAAAAGGTTTGAGGCGAAAATGCTGATTACATGAGGGAAGTTTGAACGTGAGATCTGCTGAGGAAGGACTTTTCACAAGTGTGTGTGTGTGTGTGTGTGTGTGTGTGTGTGTGTGTGTGTGTGCATGCGTGTGTGTGTTTTACCGTCTTGGTCGGTGTGTGTGTGTGTGTGTGTGTGTGTGCGTGTGTGTGTGTGCTGTGACCTGTTAGTGTGAGGGTGAGCGGCGCATGGAGGCACAACATCCTGATGAACACGACACCAGCTGAGAGACCACCTGGACCATCCATACCTGCCTGACCACACACACACACACACACACACACACACACACACACACACACACACACTCACACATTTGCGTAGGGTTTATTAGGTTTATTTAAGCTCAGCGATCAAACAGAAATGTAAAATATCTCTTAAATGTGAGAATTTGATTCTTTTCTCGTTTGTTGTCTTTATAAATGAAGTCTTCTGGTCTTTGGACCATTGAGCCAGGCAGCATGTTTTTCCTGAGGATGCTGAACTGGTGTGAAGGGATGAAGCCTCCTTAGCTCACAGGGACAGCAGTAGTACTCGTTGCGTCAGTGTAGTATCGGCCTGTGAGTACTACAGTAGTAGCTGGCAGTAGTAGCTCAGCTGCAGCAGTGCTCTCGTCGTGTCTGTGCTCCTCTGAAACCTGATGAAAGCTCACTTTAATGTTTCATAAGGACTGATTTTTTATTTTTTCTCCTCCTCTCCTCACTCTCTTCTCCTCTGTATTGCATCTACTTTTCGGTCCCTTTCGTTCACATTGGTTTATTTTTGTGCAGAGCGGTTGTGTTTCCCGCCTCCCTCCCTCTAATATTACGAGCCATTTCCCCAGAGTGCCTGTTTCGTGTCTCAGTTACAAGCTGAAAGATTTATTACAGCTATTTGTTCCTGTTACCACTCCCTGTCTCTCCCTCTGTCTATCTGTCCATCACTGTCTCACACAGACCTTCAGAATTATTAATCGGGCTACGTCCGCCTGCCTTCGCGCTGGGTTTTGTCTGACTTGTGCGTTTCGCTCCAGCAGTATTATTTCTGTCCTCCTCGCGATGCTTGACAAGCCTTCCATTCATTTCTCTCCTTCAAGCCTTTTCATCTCAGCGCTGCCATCTGTGTTGGCAGGAAGGTCTAAATAATGTATTAATTCAAAAGGAAGTTGCTGCCGTAAGTCGGTGGAGGTGATACTTCGGACCCAGAGTCGAGGTCAGTGAGCAAAAGCTGTTATTTCATCTATTTCAGTCATTATCAGTGAGAGGGAGGAAATCTGCATCCTTTGCCTGGTGGCAGGTGAAGGCCTGCAGGTGGCCAGAGATGATGAGAGATGGTTATTGATCTAATCCTGGACTCTAAATAATTCAGAGGGGAATATAGGTGAGGAAGCCTAATTCAGGTGCAGTCCACACTTCCCTGAATCTGCACCGTCAGTCATTAAAATTAAAGAGCTCCATTTAAAATGAGGATTGGCACCGTTTTAGAAGAACAGCTCTTTTGTCTTGGATGATGAGTGCAGGTGTGCAGCTCACTCAGGCTTTCATTATCTCAGAACATCAGAGACATCCACGTGTTTCTCACCCTGTTTTCCAATCTTTCTCCATCACACCGCGCCGATCAACTCTGACCTGAATCAATTCCTTCACTCTGGAGCTGCTTCCATCCTGCAGGGCTGTCCAGCTTTCCATGACATTCATGTGAGGCCTATACTCCAGAATTCAGCCCCGAAGGCGCCAAGAGTGTGTTTCAGTCACTGTGTTCATCTCTCACTCCGTAAACACACGTTCCCTGACAGCCTGATGCAGCTGTAACGTGTGTGGTGGTTTATAAAGCAGCTAAAAATACGTTTTGGTTCTGGAATTGGGCGCTGTGCATTGCTGTCTTTGGGGGTAGATGATATGTAATTAATATTCTGGTGATGCAGTAACTGAACTGATGGGAAACAAGGTGTGTTAAGGTGCAACATATGTTAGATAACCGTCTTTAAATGACTCATTTCCTGCTGCGTTTCGTGGACAGTAGCTCTCGTGTTTCACTCACTCTGTCATGATAACATCATTTTGAAGCAAACCAACCTTCTCCATCACTTTTAATTGAATCTTGAATACACAGCGGGTACAATGCAAAATGAATTATGTAAATCAATGCTAACGATGATGTTATGATTAGAATACATGATATTGGTAAGAGGCAGACTGAGGTCCTGCCTCCTGTGTGACAGTCAGCACATGACCTGCATGCTTCTGCACTCATTCTGGAGACACTCCATCACACACACACACACACACACACACACACACACACACACACACACACACACCTTTCTAATCTAACTGGATCATTTTAACGCCTCATTACGCGTTTCTGTGTTAATGACATGAGACCAGAACCACAGAGCGTCACAGTCTCCGTCCCTCCTCTCCGGCCAATCCGTCCTGACGGCATCCACACGCAGAGAAGACAATCCAGCTCATTTAACATCCTGATAATCAGCACCACTAATATTCTGATAATCAGATAATTGATTTCGTCACTGCTGCAGTCAATAATGAAAGATTAAAGGCAACTCCAGCCAGTGTCTCCAGCAGAAAGTGATGAAAATGTGGCTCTGAACAGAAACTGATGAAGACGTTGGGAGAGGGAGAATGAGCAGAGAGAGGAAGACGAATGAGGAAATGACTGTTCATGCAGGGACGTATTGTGGAGGCACCTACAGCGTAGAGCATCTCGCCTCTGTGTGCGTATTAGAGGCCGGATGTTCCAGAGAGAGGGCTGACGTGCCTGCTGTCGGCATGATGAATCGACTTTTTGCATCATAAATCGTCTCTTCCTCCTCCTCTCATGTTACAGCACATTTTCCCTGTAATATCACGCACATTCAGACGCACCACAGTGGGTTTCAAATTGAAATAAACATCATCCTAATGAACTGAAACAATAAGCTGCGACTGAATGATCACAAGAAATCATTAACAGATGTGAGCTGCTGTCGATGTTTACAGCTGAGCTCATTGTAACTACTTTATCTCTTGTTTTAAGCTACAGCAACAGTCATCTCGGCCTCTGGGCCACATTCGGTCCCACAAAATATTAATAAATTCAGAAAATCTGCACATTGCTCATCAGCCCAGTGCGTCCTGAGAGCGATCAGTGATTAGCCACAAACACAATGAGCCACAGACTCCATAATTCACAGATCATCTGTTGTGCAGAATTAGATCATTTGATAACTCCACCCTGTCTCCTCCGTGGACCCACCGTCAAACTGCTGGGCTCTCAGGCTGGACATGTCCTGGAGCCGACAGCAGCACCGGCCGGACCACAGGAGATGACTCGGAAAATCGCTCTATAAGATCATCATACGTTTGCATCGCTGTCCTGTGAGAACCATGTAATCTGAAAAGTAACTGGTAACTAAAGCTGTCAGACAAATGTAGTGGATTGTCTGAGATGCAGTGATGTGAAAGTGTAAAGTTACATAAAATGGAAATACTCAAGTACAGGTACCTCAAATTTGTACTGAAGTATAAATACTTGAGTAAATAGTTAGTTACATTTCCGACGTGTACTAGACTACATTGTAGGCCATCTGCTGCCTCTGCAGCTCACTTAAAAAACAAAAGAAATGATGGTGAATTAGCTCATTGTAATCTGTGTGAGCTGAACTTGTGAAGTGTGAACTCTGCGTGTGAGCGAGTCGCTGGAGGACTTTTATGGGCTGATGCTCAAACTTGTCGACATTAAAGTATAATGGATGTGTGACTGAGCCTGCACTGATTGCTTTTCAATATTTGAATACTTTTGGATATTACGGTGTCACACTTTCATGGCCTCAGAGTGATGAAGATGAGACGCTTTCACAAAGCGTCGGCTCGTCTTCAGGGTTCCTCCTGACTGATGGCTCCCACAGTGCCAAATAAAATGACATTTTCTCATCAAAAAGGCTTCTTTTTGTTCAGAATCCGGATTCATCGCTACGCTGAGGGAAGCCTGACGTTGTGCACGTGCTTGATAGTGTCGTGGCAGCTTGTACATATTAGAGACGCTGTGACTGCAGGCGAGTGAGTTAAGAATCTGATGAATGAGAAATAATGACATTATTGTTTTATTGGCTCTGGGAAAGCGTGTTAGTTAGCTGGGGCCACACCCAAAACCTGCAGGAAGAAAAGCCTCCTGCAGTCCATGCAAGCCTTTTTCACGTGTCTGTGAGGATGCTGAAACATCTGTGAAAGAGCAGGAAAGAGCAGCAAACATCAGATTTCATCAGTGTAGCTTCACCTGTGCTTCCTGTCTCAAACTGCACAATCTGCCGTGAACACGTCAGTGTTTTTGGGGCCGCAGACATCAGAGAGAATCCGTGACAGCAGCCTCAGAGCTTTATCTGGAGCAGCTCGCAGGAAAAACAAGCACAACTGTAATTCAATTAGTGCACGTGTGCGTGCGTGCGTGCGTGCGTGCGTGCGTGCGTGCGTGCGTGCGTGCGTGTGTGTGTGTGTGTGTGTGTGTGTGTGTGTGTGTGTGTGTGCGCACTGGTCGTCAGCTAATGATAGCAGGAAGCAGATGGCCACACCAAATTTCACTTGTCTCTGAAGCTATTTTCTCTCTTCCAAATCAAAAGCTGCTGATGCTTTAAATGCAGCCTCTGGAAAGAAACAGGCCGTAGTTTCAGTATGTCGTGTGTCCGTAAAGCAGAGCTGGATGCAGCAATGAGTCCAGTGAAGCAACCTGTTCCCTCTGACCTCAGAACAGCACTTGGTCCGTGGCTGCCATTTGTCCCTGAAATGCTGAACATGCAAACTGAAAGCTGAAGTTAGCTGTTTGTGTATTTTGGTTTATATTTATCTGATTGTCAGAGAATAAGCACAATGCTACGCTACATGAGTGAGTCCACCTCCAGGAGACCACGTGAAGGGAAACAGCTGGAGAGGTGAGCTCTGGGCCTCCTGGACGCTTCTCTCAGGCTTTCATCACGTCCACACCGTCCCTCTGCAGGCCCACACAGCTGACGGTCGGACCTCTGCCTGAATCTTGTAAATTGCATTGTTTGTGGTTGTGGATGTGGGAATTGAAATGCTCTGGTGGCCTGAGCTCGTAATGGAGGTGCAGCTGGTTTTTATAATGGATTTGTAACCGCTAAAATGAGACACAAACCCTTTTTTGCTCTTCAAATGGGGAAATGGAGCTCTGTTATTCTCTGTGGTGTTGAGCTGGTAATTGACTGCTTTGGTCTGGTGTTAAAACACTGGCACCTCACGAGCGGCGCAGCGGTGCGTTCACACCCCAGCAGGCTCTGCTTCTCCGTGAAGGATGTGCCAGAAACGACCTGCTCTTCCTTTCGTTTGTCTTTGTGTAATTATGGACCTCGGTGCTGAATGGGCATCATCAGCGACGCGCTGAAAATGAGACATCCTTTCTGACGGACAGAATCCTCAGTTATCCAGCCATTGTGTGTCCCTTCACAGTCTTTTCTGTCCTCCCGTCTCTGCACGCCTCTCTCTGCTGCGTGCGTGACAGCTTGCTGTGCTTGTTCAGTAATGTACTGGAGCTAAAAAGGTGCAGTCTGTTGAGGTTTGAGGTCTGGCCCTTAACCAGATAAGAGGTTTTCATGGAGGGGTTGCAGCAGCTCCGGTAATTGACCAGTCATGGGTTAAGACCAGCGGCTTGTTCTCCACGCACTGAGTAATGAGGCTAAGATGAGATTCATTAAGCTCTCGTACGTAAATAGATTGATTACTGTGCACACCCACATTTAAATGATAGAGTGCAGCGCCACTGCCAGTCACTTAAAACCCAGATTTAAGTGGCTGATGATGGTCGGGGTCATGTGAGGGTGTGTGAGAGCCCACACACACATCAGACCGTCCAAATCATCCGTAAACTCAGTGAAGGTGACGTTTCCAGACAGAAGCCTCTCAGCAGGCGGAGAAGGAGACGACATGGGGCCGTAAAGTGCTCACACCTGTGAAACAGACGTACTTCAGGTGAAATGTCTGCGGTCCGATGAAGACGTGTCTGGAAGCGTCACATTAACTGATGCTAATAAATGTCAGACTCTTCTTCTGCCGTCTCTGTTGATTCTGCCAGATTTTGAATGTGCAGCTTTTTCACGAGCCACAAAACGTTAGGACAGCTCTGTGAGTGTTGCAGCACCTCACTCTGATTTGTGTTTGTTCGTAGGATGAAGAACATTCTGCTGTCACTCCACAAGATGGTGGATTCTCTGTCTGCAGCTGCTCGTGCTGCACGTTGTAAATCAGACCATAATACTGCGTTTCTGTGTTTAGCAGATCATATTTCTATTATATGTGCTGCACTTTTTCAGATGAAGAAGCCAAATTCATACATATGAGACGAACGGTAACGTCAACTAGACGACCTGTTACACCTGTTGGTGTCGTAATCACAGCATCGCGTCGCTTCTTTCATTAACAAATTATTCTTATTTAGGACCATTGTGCGATTGGCGCCGTTCAGATGAACTCCGGTGTGTTTGTGGTCTGATGTGAGAGCCGTCAGTCGAGCTCTGATGCAGACTAACCCTCTAAAGGCGGCTCTCGGTCCGGTTACACTCAGATTTTGATGTTGTGGTTTGGAAGCAAAGTAAAAGTTGAGCGGGACAGAGCGTCCAGCTGTCTCATGTCTCACATCCATCAGCGTTCATGCATCGTCTCGTTTTCGTCTTCCTCTTGAGATGTCGTGCAGTTTGGGATCTTTGTGTAACAAAGGCTTTGCTGGTGAAGCAGTGTGATTGTCTGGAGAGCAGCAGAGAAAGGCTTTAATGTGGCGTCCATGTTTGGCTCGTTTCTCTTCATGTGTTTCTGTGTTTGTGTGCATCAGCGCTGCTCTTCTCTCTTATTGCCCGGGAAGCGACACAGGTCTCTTGTTTACTGTTGTCACAGTGTTTTATCTGCCCTGTGACAGGACGCGTTGCTGTGTGTTTGTGTGTGTGTTTGTAGATGCTGGCAGCATAATAACGAGACATGGGAGACAAAGTGTGTTTGACAGATAAAGAAAACAAGACCAGAACATCAGCAGCTCCAGCTCCGTCTCCGCCTCCCTCGTCCCTGTTGACCTCCGTCTTTCTGCATGATCTCGCCTCTTTTCTGTTATTCTTCTGAGTGTCTCACACACACACACACACACACACACACACACACACACACACACACACGCACACTGTTTCTTTGTCATAATTTCACCTTTATGAAGGTAAAAGTTTGTGGTAAATTTGAAATGAAATCTGTCACACTGGGAGCTAAACAAATGCTAACAAGCTAACAGGCTAACCAGACGGCTAACCGACGACCCAGTGAGCGTCTTCTCCGCGGCTGATGGCATCGCGTCAGTGTCAGGAGTGGAACACTCCTCTCAGTCTTTGATTCACATCAAATCAACAGTTTCCTCTTAAAACTGTCACATTTGTGATGGAGGGCCTTCAGGATTTGGAGCAGATAACTTGTGATAAACACGGTGCGTCACATCAAGTCGGCTCCAGCTGTCGTGTCAGCGTATCAGATACATGTTTAACCAACATTTAAGTGACAGATCAGACTGCATGCTGGGCGATGCCCAGCGTCAAAGGACTTGGATCTGGATTGGAACACGTTTCCATTGCTCATCTCGTCCCTTCTGCCAAGATGTTCCTCCGCCGCCGTCCTGACACGAGCAGCATTATCGAAGCTGAAGGCGGCGGCTGACGGTCCAACGCGGACTTGAATGCATCTTTAGCAGCTTGAAATTTGCTGTGTTGAGCTCACTCATCTCTCTGTCTCTGTCTTCGTGTCCACTGACAGCTGGCTATTCAGCTCTGGGTGATTTCTCCACTTTCTGACCTCTTTCACTTCTTTCTCCGTCATCATTCTTCTCTTTGTGTCTCTCTCTGTCTCACATACTGACACTTTCTTTTGTGCAAACTGATCAATAATCCAATCTAGTCTGTGAAGCACGGAGCCCTCATCACTACCTCAGGCACGTCTCAGAGAGAGGAAATCCAGACAGGCGGACGGACGCAGACAGGTAGTTAGTCAGACGGAGAAGGAGGCCGTCAGACAGACAGACAGACAGACAGACAGCTTGATGAATTAGCTGCTGAAGCCTTGGCAAGCCGCCGCCTCATCAGCCCGCAGAGACGCTCAAGTTCCCACGCTTTGTGTGTCTAGATGCTCTCCCGCAGGTTCGTCTTTAAACTGTGTTTTATTTTCAAGACGTCTTGGCAGGAGTGAGGAACAGACGAGTACGGCGGCTGGAATAAACCAAGCGCTGAAGGCTTTTAAAGGAATTAAGCAGCCACTGATAAAACCCCACCGCCCAAAGCAGAGCAGCTAAACCACACGCAGAGTACAACACCCAGGACGAATAAACGAAAGCCTCGATTCCCCAGCAGAAGTATCGACGGCTCGATCGATGATTGTCTTTAGCTGCAGTGGTACTAAATCCTCTCCCAGTAAAACCGAACAGGCTCCTGATCGGAGACGGTTTGCTGTGTCAGGACGTTTGAGGCTGAAGAGGAAGTAGTTTGGTGTTGAAACGTGTGTGTGTGTGTGTGCAGGGTTACACTGTGCATGTGTGTAAAATGTCAGACTGTTTCTGCTCGTACAAATGTTTTTTATTGGATCTAAAACTTAAATTTACATTGTGAAGCTTGTTGTGCTGTTTGTGCTGTGAGATAAGAAACTGATCTCATCTCCTTACATTCATGTTTCAGGGCAGCTCAACCCCCACCGCCCCATCAGTTTGGTTTGGGTAAGTAAACTGTGTGTGCATTCATGTGGCAATGAATGGTGCAGTCACACTCACACACACACACACACACACACACACACACACACACACACACACACACACACACAAGGAGGCACAACCTACTGTATGCACAGTTGTAATGAGGAGTTGTTTTATGCATGAACAAATGTTTCATGGAGAAGAGATCCAACCACACACACGCGCACACACGCGCGCACGCACACACACAACACACACACACACACACACACACACACACACACACACACACACACACACACACACACACTCGACAAGAGTTTCAGTGAGGGAGTCATGGAGAGGCGTCTTTGTTACTGAAGCCAGCTCGCTCCCTCCTCTGGTTTCCTTCCTTCGCTCTGAATACTAAACACCTCACTGCTGTTATCCACTGCCAGGAAACCAAGGACTGCTCTGTGTGTGTGTGTGTGTGTGTGTGTGTGTGTGTGTGTGTGTGTGTGTGCGTGTGTGCGTGTGTGCGTGTGTTAGGGGGCCTCACACATTAACCATCTTCCCCGATGACTCTGTGTATATTTCTGACTGCAGTTTCATGTACGCAGTGTTTGCGTGCATGTGGGTTAGTGTGTGTGTACATCAGTGAGCCGTGGTGTGTGTGTGTGTGTGTGTGTGTGTGTGTGTGTGTGTGTGTGTGTGTGTGTGTGTGTTCCCTCAGGGCTTCATGCCATGTAGCAGCAGGCTGTTACCTCCACGTTTGTAAAATTCATCTCCAGCTTGTTCATTTTCTGTATTTCCGTCTTTTTTTTTCTCGCTGTTTTCTGTCTTTCCAAACGTTTCACTCTCACTCAGAGTATCTGCATTCAGCCTTCAAATGATTTTTAGCAATGCGTGGTAGTGCTGCACGTTTGCTTTCCCAAATGATGACAAGAGGAAACTTTATTTAACAGCTTGATGCCCAGAAAATGTGACATCTGTAACTTCAGTCTGCGCTCATGTTCAGTGTGAGCCGATGTTTGTTTGACTCCTCACAGGCCTTCAGTTCTTTTATTTGTGAAGATGCGACGCTCTTCTCTGAATCAATCCTTTTGATTCAGGGTGATAACATTTGCATAAACTATCTTTGTTAACATAGCTATGAGAAAAAATGCAGATAAACCTGATGAAGCATTTCCATCTGGCTGGAATTAAAACAGGAACATTGAAGTGCAGCAGAAGCCGTGATGTTCTCTTCAAGCATCAGTCAGGCCTCTCATTCACTCTGTATCAACACGAGTAAGCTTTCACAATCATGAAAATCAGCTTTTCTCTCCTGTATGTGATAATTTATGAGTTATAATTGTCGGCACTTACTTCTCTTTGCCTCCTCATCGTCTGTCTCTCGTCCTGTCCCCGCCTCCCTCGTTTTTAATCTTTCATACCTCGTTTCCGTCCTTATTTCTCTCCCTGTTGAACATGAAGGCAGTTTGCATCACTTTACATGCCTGTCCTCCTCCTTCCTGTCCTCCGTCTCCGTCTGAAATTTAATGGCGACAGTGTTTGGGCGCTTCATATAATAAAATATCATATATCTGATTGGAGGACTAACCTGTAGTGACATGGCAGCCGTCCAATGGGACGAGGTCAATCATTTCTTCTCTTCGCTTTGTGTAAGTGATCATTTTTATGCCCGGCTGAGCAACCTTCTCTTCTTCATTTGCACTTTATTACTGTCATTGCATCACATTTATTCCATTTTATTACCTCTGAGCAACATTCGTCAGAATGTCTCATCTGGTGGAAATTTCTGTTCTGTGTGTGTGTGTTTTCACACACCACAAAAAGGTAGAGTGGACGCAAACACAGAAGACCCATGACGTTAAAAACGTCCGTTTGTCTGTCCCTGGTCTGTCCCTGGTCTGGTCCTTATTGGACTTATTGTTTAAGACACATGCAGGGTGTCGACCATAAGACGTCCCTCTGTAGACTGCAGGTCTGCCCGGCTTAGACCAGCCTTATTTTAAGCCGATTGCCTGAAATGGTTCAACCCAACAGAAAGTCAGTCAGTCTCAGCTGTAATTATGCAGATATGCTCCAAAACAATTAGATTAATTGAGCTCCAGTAACTCATGAAGTCGTCCCCTCTGGTTCAGACGTGCTTCGTAGGTGTTTTTGTTAGCTGGGGTCTGCATCCAGACCTGAATCATTGCTCGTAGGCCCTGCATCCTACACCACTTTGCTGCATTACACCACTGCTGTTTCCATTGATTTTGGGGGATTTCTGGGCGGTAAAGTGATGTAATGGAAGTGGCAGCACCTCTTGGGTGGTTTGTCTACAGAAGGAGAAGCAGGTAGTGCAACATCATTAAACAGAAAAATGGTTTTCATCATCTTTTATTGCGTCTTTTCTTCATTGATACAGTAGGCCAACTTTTCCCCCTCAGGCGTGAATCCAAATGAGCAAATGGTGAAACAGGAAATACATCTTTGGACACTAACAACATTCATGCTCAGTGCTTCTGTGTGACTACCTGCTCAGCCCTCTTCCACACACTCACACACACATCGTCTAAATCATTCAAGCATTGTTTGCCAGAGGCTTTCATATTTCCCCTTTGCTCCCAGCCCCTGTTTGCAGAATACAAATTGGTCAGCCGGGGGATTTGAACCCATAACCTCGTTACCCTCAGGGAGAAAACGGTGTCATGTTTTCGTGCTGCATCTCAACCAACAATCCAATCTATTAATTTCACCGAGCAGCACAGACCGATGCACACCACAAGCGTTGGGTTACCGGATGAAAATGACTGAAGCATAATCGATACTTGTCCTTTAGAGAGATCTAACGTCCATCCCGCGTGTGAAAGAGGCGTAAGATCAATACGTCTCGTTTGGATTTCTGACATGTTAGTCACAGCTCTTGGAATTGGATTTTTGGCAAAATTGTCCTTCATGTCCAATATTGCATCCAGCTAGTTTGCATCCACGGTCCCAGCACAGCTAAACAGGCTAAACCAATTAGCTTAGCATTGATATTAAGTGAAAAACACAGAGAACAGAGGAACACAGTCGAACTGTTCACTGAGTGAATCTACGAGCGCTGTGAGGACGCTGGTGGACAGATGGTCATTGGAGCCCATTTGAAGCAAAGTTTAAAGTCTCATCCGCCGACTCGCCCGACCGTGTGATCAGTTTTGAACGCGTCATTGTCTCGTTGCAGAATATCTGAACGGGTTTATAAACTCTCGCCGCTTGACCGACCTCCCGCCTTGGTTCAAGCTGGTGTATCGGGCCGACAGCGTGTGTGTGTCAGTGCCACGCCGGGGTTTCTGTGTGTGTGTGTCGCCTCCGATGGCTTCTGCCTGGATACAGCAGTGGGAGGTGGGGGGGGGGGGTGGGGGCGGTGGGTAGTTATTGGCTTTTAAAGAGGAGACCAAAGGGGAATACACGTGTGTGTGTGTGTGTGTGTGTGTGTGTGTGTGTGTGTGTGTGTGTGTGTGTGTGTGTAACGTGATCCATAATGAGGATGTAATTGATGATGACTAGAAGAACACTTGACTCGAGCGTGTGTGTCCACGTGTGTGTGTGTGTGTGTGTGTGTGTGTGTGTGTGTGTGTGTTAAAGGCATTTTTCTTCAGTCTGGTGCATTCGTTCGTTCCTCTCTCCCTCCACACAGACACACACACGCACATTACACACATATTTTCTCCTGCTGAAATGTGTGTGTGTGTGTTCAGGTAAGGTCAGGTAAGAGCAGAGATGGAACAATACGTTTGTCTTTATCACCACTTAGCCTCGCAACCTCTCCAAACACACACACACACACACACACACACACACACACACACTTTGTACGCACTGCATCTTCCAGTTCTTCTTGGGTCTGTTTCTCCCTCTCCTGTTTTCCACTGAGGAAACTTTGAAACTTGAAGTCACATTACTCCTCCTTCCACTGGAGGCACTTTGTTCCACTTTCAGCCTCCTTTTCACCGACTGTTTCCCAAAAAACTCCCCCAGAGTGAGACCGTTTTCTGATGGGCTACACACCGCGGGGGCGGCGGTTGCAGTAACAAACGTTGCCGGCTGGAACGTGGCGCATCTGTGTCACGTTTAGCCACGCCAAGGTGCGAAAGTACAGGCGTGTGTGGAAGTGCAGTGCCAGCAGAGGGCGATGGTGACCTGAGCTAAGGACAAGCGTAGCATAAAGAGTGACGGGAGTGCATCAGGAGGAGGCCTGGGTGGACGGGGGGGGTCACACACAGGAGAGCAGAGGATAGCAGGAGTCAGCGCTGATGCTTTTAACCCAAACTGTGATTTTTTTTATCAAACCTAACCAAGTAGTTTTGGTGCCTCAGCAGCTTTATTTTGAAAGTCTAACCGGATGTTGCATGTCCGTTATTGCTAACTACGCAGTGTGTTTTGAGAAAGGTTTGCTGGGGTGGAGGTCAAGGGTCGTCCCTGACATCAGACTGGCTCCCAGATGCAGCTGGTGGCAGTCAGTGACCAAACAGATAAAAATGGGAGAAAATAGTTAAATAATAGGAGTGTAGTTCTGTGAGGAGGAGCTGGAGTGTATTAAAGGAGTGTGTGTCGCTGTGTGTTCTCCTTCCCTTCTGTGCTTCCTTCCTTCCTTCCTTCCTTCCCCTCCATTATAAATTCTCTTTCCTCTCCGTCGCCTCCTCTTGCTCTCCTGCGTTTCTCTCGCTGCTTGTTGGTTGACTGTGGTGGTTTTCTCTCCTCCTCCTCCTCCTCCTCCTCCTCCTCTGTTTTCTCTCACCTTCCAGCTCTCGTCTTATTTCTTATCCGCTTCATTTCCTCTCGTCTGTCTTATCTCCTCTTATTGCTTTTTCTTTCACTCCACCAAAACTCCTTTTCAGTGTTTATGACCCCCCCTCCTTCTTTTCTCCCCAGCTATTTCTCTTCCTCCCCTTTTACGCTAATGAAATAACCATTGTTTTCTGTGTTTATATAACGTGTTCGCAGCACCTTGTACTCTCGTAGATACTCAGTTATTAAAAAAGCTGCAGAGCTTGTTTCAGAAGGAGACTAATGACAGAAAGTATATGAGAAAATACACAAAGCACTGCGTTGCATCCAGTGTTACACTGTGTGAAATCTAATATCTGTGGCCTTGCTTTACAGCTCAGATGAACACCTCAGTCTCAGGTAAGAATTCAAGGTTTGGGGTTGATGGCGTCCCTCATCTTAAAATAAAGACGCACAACAATTAGACCGTTAATCTGTCAGTTAATTGAAAATTAATCTGCAGCTATTCTGACAATTTGGTGCTTTAAATAAATTCCTCTGATTTTGGGCTGTCATTTGAATAAAACAAGCAAATTGAGGACATTTCGTGGGCTGGGGGGACTCATAACTGACATTTTTCATTATTTTCTGCAGACGAAACGATTAATCCAGAAAATTACTGGCAGTTTATTTGCGTAATGGGAGTAATTGGATGTTGCAGCCCTGTAAAAACTTAATTAAATTAGCAGCACTACTCTAAAAGTAGAGGTAGGTGTGGTGTATTTGGAGCAAAGCAGTGATGTGTGTCAGTGTTAGTGTTGATGATGATGTGTGTGTGTGTGTGTGTGTGTGTGTGTGTGTGTGTGTGTGTGTGTGTGTGTGTGTGTGTGTGTGTTTGCTTTACTTCTAATCTCATGTATCAGGTTATCTCGTTAATGAGGGCAGGCTTCAGTGATCACAGCGCAAACATCATGGAGGAGCCCTGACGCATAAACATGTTCAGCAAGAGCCTTGTTTAAAACACTGGCAACTCTGTGTGTGTGTATGTGTACACGTGTGCGTGTGTGTGTGCATGTGTGCGTGTGTGTGTGTGTGTGTGTGTGTGTGTGTGCGCGCGGCTCAAGGCTCCAGCTCAGAGAGGGTGACAGTTGATGTAGAGTGTGATTACCATGGAGCGGAGGTGGTGATGTTTGGGTATTTGATAAGCGTGCACACACACGCACGTGCACACACACATGCACACACATGCGCACACATGCACACACACGCTGCTGCACACAGTAATGAGGAGAGCATTAGCTGGCATGGAGGGAAGGCAGGCTCATTGTAATTATAGAAGGTGCCTCAGGGTGGGAGATGGATGGCTCTCAGTCTGCACACACACACACACACACACACACACACACACACACACACACACACTTGTGCACATACACACAGACACAATGAAGACTGCTGAGAGAGACGACGGGGGAGAAAGAGGGACGACAGAGAGGACGGTGTCTCGCTCTGTTTCTCTGAACGCTCTGACGTTGAACACAGACTTCCAGGTGTAGTTTCCCTCCTCGTCTCAGCATCGTCTTCATCTTCATCCTCAGCTCTTTAGCGTTTGCACGTCAGCACAGATGCTTCGTCCGGCCTCTCGCTCTGTGGCGCCTCAGGTCATCGTGGTGTCCGGCAGATTAAGGCTCACGTTGACCGTGTTGAGACGGCCTGTGGAGTCACGCAGACGCTCGTCTCCGCTGAATCTGATCTGCCAGCTGCCGTTTTGCTGCTGGAAGAATAAAATTATTTCCGACCTAAATTTAATCCCACTCGATGGCTCTTTGGGGATTTTATGCCTCTTACATTTGAGCTGTTTTGATGTGAGTTAAGTGACAGGATTTTTTTTCCTGATAACAGTTTTACTACATTTTTCCAGAGCAGGTTTCTGTTGTGACGTTTGATTGGCCGTGTAAATGACCATAAAACTGGTCATAACTCGAGCACAGATGGGCTTTAATGAGGATGGATACACACACACACACACACACACACACACACACACAGAACCTTGCTGAGGTCACTTGAGGGAAATTCCATTGACTTCCATTCATTTCCTGGAGACTTATCTAACCTAACCACCGATCCTCTGATTAATGAGCGACCGGCTCTGGCTCCTGAGGCGCCGCCGCCCTGTGGTAGCAGAAAACATCCATCAAAATACATGTTACTGTTCACACACACACACACACCTGAGATGCTGCAGAGTGGGATTATGGGATGTCGCTTTGAAGCATTGCGCTTGAAAGACCAGTAAATGTAGGCTGCTTTAATCTGTGAATGAATGCGCTACTGATGGAGAACAGAGCAGCTTATTCCTGCCAGCAGGCTGATTGTGAGGCCGCCTTTATTACAGGCACTGATGCAGCGTTTCAGAAAAATGTGAATTATTGTTGAAGAAAAGTGCCAAAACAGCATCACACACACACACACACACACACACACATGCATGAGTGTATCAGGATTCTTGTAATATGACGCAACAACAAGCTCACGTTTCTGAGTCAGCTGGTCTGTGACGTCTCATCTCACAACCCCGATTCTCCAAAGCTGGGAGGCCGTGTGTGCGTCTGGAAGTGTTTTAACACAGCTGGGTGGGTTAATGAAGGAGCAAAGAGGAGACGCAGGAGGAAGGAGCGGAGGAGGAACAGCAGGGAGCAGAAATAGCAGGAACTTCAGAGCATCATGGAACAACGAGGCAGAAAATGTTCCTCGAGTTCGGGTGGTTACGCTCAGTTCACCTCTGCAGGGATCGAACGCTGCCGCTTCACTTCATTAACGAAACAACTTTATTTGCTTCTCAGGAAGTAAAAATAGAAATAACTATTGCAGATTAAAGTGTTATAGATTAAACGTGTAGATCCAAAGACCTGTGAAAGCTTATTTTCAGTGGATTCCTCTGAGTCTTATATCACTAAATCAGTGGAAGAAAGCCTTTAAAAAGAGACCCGTCGTGTCCTCCTGCTGTGCGTCTCAGAGACAGACGTGATGACAGATCACTGTTTATCCAGCTCAGCTGCGTCCTTGTAAAATCTGGGGGGAAATTAGTGAGAGATAACTGTTAATATAAATCATCTGTTCTAGCTGCGCAGCTGAACGACTCGGTGACGGATTTAATATCAGTGTCCAAACACTTAAAAGCTGCTGTCCGTTTGTTTCCTGTGTGCCGTCGCTGCGACTGCTCTGAAATGAAAGTCAAATATTTGTGCTTGATTCTCGTTGCTGTCGAATCATCTGGCAGCTAATCTGTGTGGTGTGTTGAAGTGAGACATCAGACTAATTGTGTTTCAGTATTTATCAGGTCACATCGAGGGTGCGTTCGTTTAATAACGTGAACGAAGGTTTGCTAGGAATCAGTCAACAGGGCTGAAACCACTGTGGATTCATGAGACAAAGACTCTCTGTCCATATTTACGTCCTACTGCACTAAAGTTTTGTGGTGATAAAGTGACTGTGGGTTAATGCAGTGAGTATTTTAGGCTGTTTCTACAGTACGCTGGACCACGAAGGAGAGAAAGACTGAATGCAAATTCTATTAAAGTGTGGAGGATTGTAATGAGACCACAGAGAGCCAGATCAGATGACCAAGATAAGAAGCGACAAAGAAAACTGCAGCGAATGAGAAGATGCACATTCTGTGGTGCGTTCAGGGCCAAACAACAACCGACGTTTTCCCATCTCACTGCACGGCTCAACATTATAACTGAAGCTGATTAACAGCAGGAGTTTCGTCTGAAAGAGGCACAGACGTGTCTTTACTTAACAACATTAAAAGTTCTCAAAGGTTTTTAGGAATCGTCAGTCTGTCACTGGACTTTGCTCAGCCAACGTTTCCTAAAGCCAAGAAACTCAAAGAGGCTAATGTTGACTAATTCCTCCATACGGCCTTTGTTCCCTCCAACAATAAGAGTGAGTGAGACCTGTTCTAACATAGATTATGTTTATAAGTGTCCGTGGTGGTCCCTGAACGCAGCATGCACGTATCGGATATGTTGATGCCAAGTGTGTGATTTCCAAGAGAAATGGACAAACGATTGTCTTTGTTGAAGATGAAGAAAAGCTGCTCTGACGTCTTAATGTGCTGCAGAGGGTGACGTGCCTGAACGCCTCCAACACGAAACCAACGAGGAGCTGGAAGCAACGACAGCCTCCCTCTGCTCGACGTCCACACGCTTAATGTACGTCCTGAGGATTTTCAGCTGCGAGGAGCATCACCATCATCATCATCATCACTACCGTCTGACATCAGACGCCTCGCCAAAGAGAAGCAGTTCCAGCCACACGCAGATGAGTGTGATATATGTGTTCAATAATTCAGCGAGCCTCGAAGGATGCTCTAGAAACTGAAATGTTCCTTGAGAGGAGAAGGATTGCTCACGTTACAGGGTACGAGAAGCATCACCCTGTAACGCCACAGCTCCCACAGCTCCCACAGCTCCCAGCAGAGCAGCTCTTTCCATCAGTGTAGTTTACATTTAGAGGAAGAAGAAGCAGCAGTTTCCGCTGTCTTCACGTATATTCCCATAACACGTGGATGGCCAAGATGATCGGGTTTGTTCTTCTTCTTCTTCTGGGTTTATCTGTGTTTGGATTGGACTTTGCATTGGCAGATACTTGACGGTAAAGGACTGGGATTAGGATCAGAGCTCAAAAAAACTAATGTAGATGTTAAGTGAGCAAGAAGGAGAGGAGGAGGAGGAGGAGGAGGAGGAGGAGGAGGAGGAGGAGGAGGAGATGATGCTGAGCTGAGCTGAGAGGAAGGAAAAGAAGACGAGGATTCGTTCACATCATTTCAGTGATAACTTTGTAAATGCTTCGTTACAGAGATGAGAGGGGTCAAAAGACTTTCGGCGGGTTGATTAGTTCTCCACCCAGACTGTTGCCCCGCCTCCTCTCCGCTGTGATTCATCACTGCTAAGCAGCACCACCTACGTGCTGTAGAGGCTCGTTTGCCTTCAGAAGTCTGCAGAGATCCTCAGAATGCAAATCAAATAGCAGAGGGCATATTTGTACTGTTTTGCTTACACAGCCAGCCAAACCGCCTCTAC
Source organism: Chaetodon trifascialis (assembly GCF_039877785.1). Taxonomy (NCBI): domain Eukaryota; kingdom Metazoa; phylum Chordata; class Actinopteri; order Chaetodontiformes; family Chaetodontidae; genus Chaetodon; species Chaetodon trifascialis. Next base: position 27,754,655 of record NC_092064.1, on the reverse strand, counting down.
CTGCACGCGGTGGATGCTGAAACCTCAGGCAGGGCCTCCGGCCGGCTCTGCTCGAGGTGTAGCGGGACGTGACTCACTGAAGTGGATCCACACATGACCGGTCGAAGGCGAAGCTGAATTATGACTCTTTATCACAGCTGCTGAAATGTGCTGAACATTGCAGGCTGATGATATGCAGTGATGTGTGAAAACAGGTAATGGGGGTTTCAATTAACTCTCATAGTGGAGCTTCTTCTTGGCCAATAGGCTGGGAGCAGATTTAAAGATACTTGCGCTGAGTACATGTTGTACACACAGTGGACTGCACGAGTTAATTTCATGAACATTAATCCTGCTGTTCAGCGACTCCTCAGCTGAAATCTGAAGTGACTCTGAGAGCCTCGTGTCGCGTCTGTCATCTGTTTACTGAAGGAGCTTTTCATCAGCGCAGAGGCTCAAAGATGGGAAGTTAGAATCCTTAAGATTTCAGTCCTGGTTGATTTAGTGACGCCTGTGGCAACATGTTTTACAACTGAAGCGTCACATGCATCGATCACTGAGGACAGCTGAAGGAGCAGCTGGAGCACCTCTGTAAACTGCACCATGATGTTTTAATCAAGAGGAAAGTAATGATTTCAGCACAATCAGCGTGATTACTTACCTTTTTGACGAGATGCATTTGAAGTCCAAAGTTAGCATGAAGCCTGGTGCCACATACGGAGCATTTCCTGCGGGAGTTTCACAATAAAAGCCACCCTGTGTTTGGAAGGTTTGAAGAGAGCGATCAGGATCTTCTCTCAGTAAAGGAAACATTAACGTACAGTTAACGCTCTGTGTTCTGTGAACTCCTGCTGTGTGGACGTCATTGAAGCTGCCTGAGAAAGAATTACACATGAATGCATTCAACGCAGACCATGAACAGCATGAAATAATGACATGTTTGAGGATTATAACTGTAGAGTTCACACTCAGATTCAGATTCACACCCTTAAGAAGAAGAAGAAGAGGAAGACTTTACTTTATTGATCACCACACAACATGCACATGCCAACACAACAACAACGCACTACATGCACATGCCATGCTTTCTTGGAGAAATATATTAATTATATTATTATATTCTAGCCTTCTTGTACCACCCGGTTTCCCAGCATGCCTTTGGGCAACCCTGGGAACATCTGTTTGGGTCTGTTGTTCTCGTCGGTTAGCGGTTGTTGGTGATGGTCCAGAACAGTCCAGCCTGGTACTTCACATTGAGACATGTTTCATTTTGTCTTTGACGGAGATGCTCGACAGATATGAGATGACATCCTCGTCGGCCAGCCTGGGCAGGATGCGCTCAGCAGCAGAGTGATTTGCCGTCAGCGTTTTGTTATTCTGCGTCTGGTTGGCCTGCAGCAGGCAGGCGCTCTAATCTCATCTAATGCAGCGTGTTCATATGAAGTGGATGATGCTTAGATCGATCTGCTGCTCCAGCGTGTTGCTGAAAACAGATTGTTTTTAACCCTCCATCACTCTGTTTCCAGTCCTTCCACCACGCCTCCCAGTACGGTCGAATGAGCCGGTGTTACGTTCCAACATCTTCTGCAGATTACAGCTGAACATCATCTAAATGGTTTCCACTGAGCCGTGTCGTCATAATCCCTGTTTTTCATGGCGCAGAGAGTAATTTATGGCAAAGCGTGCGATGATAAGAGAAGATGGATGATGGAGTTTGGTTTCTATGCGTTATGTTTCCTGAGTGATGCCAGCGGTGGAGTGTTTAAACATGATTGTGTCTTCATGACACCCAGCAGGGCTTCACACACTTTGGTTTATACAAAGGCAACAGCAGTTACCTGCTTTCTGAAAGGGACATTTGCATCAACACGTGACAGGTCATTGTCTTTATTTCACTCATTTTTATTTGTCTCTTTGCACTTTTCTTTAGAGCATGCATACAGATAAAACATAACTGGAGTCACGAAATGACAGACTGACAGCGGATGAGTCACAGCGTCAGTAATGTGACATCATTCATGGTCTTTTTCATTCTAACACTGTCGTTTTATTATCAGGTTATCAGTGTTGTTTATGATGCACATTTCTGGTAAACACGGCATCAAACACACATTATGACTCTTCTGAAACAGACTTTATTTATCTTTGCCTGAAACACATTCACACAGCTCAATAATACAAATGCAGGGATCTTCCTTTGAGGCCGACAGATCATATAAGCTGCTTTTTAAAGCACTTGTGCGTCACCGCCCGCCTGCAGCCGCCTGTCGTGTATTATAAATCGTGTCTTTCCCACCGTGCATGTCCCATACATCCCATATACTTGGAAGTCAATGAGCATTCAGCGTTTAGCTTTGGGCGCTGGGACATGTCACAGCTTGATGGCTCTCGTAAATGTCAGTTGTGGCCCCTCCCTTCAGGATGAGTGATGAGTGATGCTGCTGACCTGGGGCCAGGCCAAAGTCACAGTAGGTGTTAATGTTGCTGTGATGTCACTCAAATAGAGTTTATCATCATTCAGCCGCGCTGTGAGTACGGTCAATGTTAACCACCGTGGACGACGGTTTGTAGGTTTAATCCACTGCAAAACATCAGAGCGAGAGACCGCCGAGGCGCAAACGAGGCACACTGATCAATAACAGATAATAACACTATCAGTTACAGTCATTTACATGGCAGTACTGTTTCTCTTACTCTGCTGCTTTTTGTTGCTGCTTTGAGTAAAAAGGCGACTGAGGTTGGAGGAAAGAAGGAGGAATGATGAAGAACTGAGAATGTGAATCCAGAGAGTGAGATTCAGAACGGATCCGTTTCTGTTTGAATGATTCTGGATAGAAATCTATAATGTCCTCCAGGACTGCATCCAAACACGGCTTTCATGATTGAGTCATCTGTCAATTTTAATTTCTTTTCCCAGTGCTGTTCACGTTGTTTTTTCTGACCATTATAAACCCAGATCTGCAGTTTAAAGTTCTATATGATGCAGCTTGAAGCATTTTTCTCCGTCCAGCTTATTTCAGATGTGTCTCTACCTCCGTACCCACAGATGGATGTCAAAGGTTGTCACATCCTGCAGGTTTCTGAGCTACAAAACTGACTCTGTGCTCCAAATCCTAACAAATCCTAACATGGACGTCCCTCATATTATCCCTGGACGTGTCTTCAGTAGCGACGTGTCTCCGGTGGGTCCGGGGGCTGCTGTGGGAGCCCTGAGGAGCCCTCTGGGACGGCTGGTGTGTGATTTTAATGTGGCTTCATGGTCACCTGTTAGACCTCAGCAGGAGGGGCTGCTGCCATTTTCTGGAGCCTCGTTATTATTCAGAGCTACGTCACCGTTTGTCAACCGTCCCCGTCCCACATCCGCTCTCCAAACGAGCCATCTGTGAGGCGCACACACACTCAGTCCCACCCCGTCACAATTAGCCTCACCGCTTCCTAAATACCACCCCGCAGACGCTGAGCTGACATTTGCATAAATCAGCACAGAAACATATTTGTGTTGAGCAGAAGGGGAGATTTTCTCGAGGAGGAATTAAAGGATCAGATCTCAGGGAGCTTTTTGTTCTTTATAATCTTGTAGAACAAAGCTGATCTGGCTTCCGACTCGCTCTGATCTAACTCTGAACGTCTTCTCTTGCTCCTTTTAGTTTCTACGTTTTCTGCTTCTTTATTTTCACATAATTGCTTCCTGTTATATAATCACTTTACTTTAATGGCACTGTTTTATGTTTCCTCCATAAAGCACTTTGTTTACCACAGGAAACCCAAAAAACAAGCTGCCTCATACAGACCTCCTCATCACATCTAAAGTGCTTCACTTTAAACTAGCTTGATGCTCCAATGTGTGTTTTATAAGTGACAACACACACGATGAAGTGCATGACTCTAGAAGGAGAAGAGTTCAAATCACATAATTTAACTCATTTACATCCTCATATTTCTTTTGTCGGAAGTGTAATGCAATTTATCTCAACGGCAAAATTTGTGTAATGTTCACTATCAACACATTTAAAATATCTGCAACTTGCTGCACATTAAGGCTGCGTTCAAAACCACAAACTACACTCACAGAGTGCACTGATTCAGCCAGTATGTAGCATGTAGGATGCAGCGTGCAAACAAAAACAAAATCAGCAAAAATACCTTAAAAATGCACAAATCAAACAACCAGCAGGGCAAACGACGCGTTTTTTGAAATTTTCTTATCTGTTGCATCACTAAATTTAATTCTGACGATGTGTGAGGCGTCAAATCATCCGTGCAGATTTTGAATATTGGCGTAGTTGAGAAGCAGCTGTTGGAGGAAATGTTCACAATAAAACCAAACAAGCGTGAACATTAACTCAAACAGAAACACCATCGACCAGTTTTAACGTTACGCCTCAAAAGCGACAGAAACAGGACGACGAGCTCCTCGCGTCACGTTAGCAGTGAAGTCACGAGACGAAACGCCGGTGAGTCTGGTTCCTTCCAGTCGCTCGACAGGTGTTCCCCATCGCTCAGGTAAACGTTCAGCTTTCAGAAAAGCATAATGTGATGCTGCACAGGATTGGTGGTTCAAAACCAGTAACCAGCTAAAGCTTGTCTAGCAACAGTTTCATACTGCATACTACTGCATGCTACTACTACTACTACTACTACTAACCACATGCTGTTTGTAGGATGTAGTAGGCGGCTCCTAGAACAGCCTCTGGTGACCGTTTCAGGGTCTTTCTGTCCTCGTGAACATCGACCACAAGCCTCAGCTTCACCTTTGTTCGTCCCTCTCTCTCTCTCTCCTGATAAATGAATAAATGCAGAAAAATCCAAAAACAGTCATTTCAGAAAGAGCATTTTACACTTGTGTTCAGTCAGCTCTGAGCTCTTGGTTAAATGTAAAAGTCGACGCCTACTCAAAGCATTTTTCCCAAAAACGAACTTAGACTAACAGCATTCACTCGGCGGTCTCTGACGTCCTGAGACTTCGTCCCATGACTCGCGCAGTGGAAGGATCTTAAATCCAGCCCTCTTTATCTTCTTCTTCTCCTCCAGCTCTGTTTTCTGAAGCATCTCCACCTCCTCATCTGTTCATGTGGTCCTGGTGTAGATGGGCTCTTGTCTGCATCGTGCTGATGGAACCGATGTGTCAGTCAAACCAGCCGAACCCCCCCATCACACTCCTGGTCTCCTCCTCCTCCTCCTCCTCCTCGGCATCTTTCCTCCATACTTCCTCAGCAGTAGCTTCCTTTTATCTCCGTCTCTGCTCTGTTTTATCTGTCTTTTAAATCAAACCCTCTAAGTTAAGCCTCCCCCCACGTCTTTATTTACATTGCACATCTTTCATCTAAAAAGAGGTGAATCAGTTTTTAGAACGCAGATTCATGATTGTCAGTTAACTCAACGCCTCCTAATTCCCTTGTCTTCTTTTCCTGCTTTCATCACATTCGGCAGCTCTGATTTCTTCCCTCCAGAGTTGCACTGAAACCTGAACTGCCAGTAAACCCAGACATGCTTTCTGCATGCACACATCCAGTAAACACACACACTGAAGTGTGTTCACTCATTTCATTGAATTTCATTTATTAATTAGCTCCACGTATCCCAAAGCCAGTTCAGCAGAAGTACCTTAAACCACACATAAAGCTTAGTGCAAACCAGGAGCTCGCTCTTCTGTTTCTTGTCCAGATGCATCTTAAAGTGCTCAGCATCCCCCTTTCTAAAGAAAAGCATGTAGATTTTATGTGCAACCAGAGGATGTTTTCAGTTTGCACCTCCTCACTCTGAGGTGCCTTTGACATGATCTAATCCTGCTTTAGCACAGCCAATAATCAGTGTAGTGCCATTTTTAAATGCCATCATCTGGACTGTTAAGATGTTGGCACTTAATTTAACAGAAATTAGCAATTAAGTGAAAAATCTGAGGTGACAGACGTCACCCACTCGCCTTCCCTCCTTCACCTGTCATTGTTCTACGAGCGGCGCTCTGTAAGCCCGAAAACGTTTCGTTGTCATCTGTCATATGAGCCCGCAGCCTGTGAGCCGTGACACTGCAGGTCAAACCGAACCAGCCAGCGAGGCGCTCAGGCTCAGAGATACTTCAGACTCTCAGTCCCCTCAGTCATGACTGCAGGCAGCGACTGTTTGGCTTCTTTAGTGCAGGAGTTAATTCAACTGCACCAGATACTGAACTGTGTGGAGGGCAGGAGTCATGAGGAGGAGGAGGAGGAGGAAGAGGAGGAGGAGGAAGAGGAGGAGGACTGCTTTCCAAAACACTAATCGTGTTTACATTGTGCCAGAGCCAGAAGCAGCAGCCCAAACTGACCAATCACAGCTCCACATGAACCAACATGTCTGATGTGCAGAAGTATAAATCTGCTTCAGGAGGAGCTCGGCGAGCAGAAAGGGTTCGTCCGCAGCGGCGTGGTCTCCTCACGGAGCTCCACCTCAGACCCGGCTCAGCTGTGAACGCTGCGCTCACTAAATTATTCAGCATTAGCTCCGAGTTCACAGGAGAAACCGTCTCAAAGACACACACTGCACGCTCACGCAGGGCAGGAGGTGTTTCTGGTTCATTACGTGGGGATTTATGGAAATGATATTTGATGCAATCATGAGCCAGAACGTCTGAACGCGCAGTCAGTCCTGAGGACGACGTCCCGCCCAGTGTTCATTCATTACATGTAATTAGCCGTCATATATCAGAGTCTGATCCGCTGTTTTCAGGCTGACTGTGAAACACTTGGTACTGATGTTGCATCATTGCTGGAGGATGCCAACATTACTTTCATCTTTTTTAGTTTTGCTTTTAAATTGCATGAATTTTTTGTTTCTTTTTGCATCAGAATTCATGCGTTATCGTCTGATCGTCACATTTCCATTTAAAAACATCAGTTGTCAACCCAGATTAAAAACACACGTCCATGTTGTTGTTGCTGAAAAATGATGGACGTCACACAGACCTGACTGTCCTTTGGATGCTTGTTGTTGTGTTATTGCTGCACATTTCCCAGAAATCATCCACTTTACCAATAATGAGAGCAGCAGACGTAGAGGCTGTGGTGGACTGGAAGTCGGCTGAGTCACTCCTCAGTCATACGCACATATTGTGTGGGAGCGAGCACATCAGGGGGAATCATACTGAGAGATGACCATTTCAGGAAGACGTTCATTCTCTGTTACCTGAAAACGAGGCCTGAACATCCTGTCCTTCAGCCAGAGCTGCTGCTGACGTTGTCAAATGTTCTGTCTGACGCAAAGTCCAAAGGCTATTTTAGCTGCATTTATAGAGAAAGGAGCAAATCCTGACAGCGAATCATGCTGGACGCGTCCTGCGCTGCACGTCTGTGGAAGCGTCAGAGCGTCTGTGTGGCGGTGGCGGCCGGCAGCTCTGTGCTGTTCGTCACGCTGCGGTGGTTTGAGTCCTGAGGAGGACGACTCTCTGCAGGCCTGAGCTGCTTGCAAGTGGAATCGCTGTTATCTGTCTGAGAGGCCGCCACCGCCAAAACCGACAGCAAACAGCAGCAAACGCACGCAGTACGCGCCCACGCGCATCACCCACGCACACACACGCACACACATGCAAATGGACTCGCAAACACGCACCAATACACAATGTACACACAAGCCACGGAGAAGCCGAGGAGGTGACAGATTAGTGTGGGAGAGGAAGTAGTGGGTGTAAATTATTCAGGAGTGTGTGTGTGTGTGTGTGTGTGTGTGTGTGTGTGTGTGCGTGTGTGTGTGTGTGTGTGTGTGTGTGTGTGTGTGTGTGCGTGCGTGCGTGCGTGCGTGCGTGTGTGTGTGTGTGTGTGTGTGAAGGAGGCGCAGACGGGAGGCAGATTCAGTTTTTTTCCTGCAGGAATATGTGAGAAACACAGTAACATACACTCCTCTCAGTCTCAGTCTGTCACATCTGTTCACACCTCCATCCAGCTATTGATCCGTCAATCTATAATCCATCCGTCCGTCCCTCTCCGGAATATGATTCACCTCATTTCTTGGTGCAGTAGAGCAGAGGCAGGGGGCTCCCTGGACAGCGAGGAGGGGGTCCATGAACCTGCTCGAATTCATCTGGTGGTGGATTCTGTGGTTTTAAAAGACTTCCTGTTCATTCAGAGCAGTTTATTAATGATCAGAAGTATTGATCCATTAGATTAACCACGAAACACCTTCGATAAAAACCCGTCAGTCAAAGCTGGAAAGAGCTTGATGGAAATCAACTTTCATTTGAGAGTCAGCGAGAAGAAACATGTGACGGGGATGGTGATGATTAAAAGGAGGAGGTTGACGACCGGGAGCAGATTGACAGGAACATCGATGGGGAGGGACAAGAGGCGGGAGAGCCAGCTGGAACGATGAAGACACACGAAAGAAGAAGAACGAGGTCAGAGCAACAAAGGCCCCATAGAGTGTAATGAGAGAGGAGAGAGAGCTCTGGCAAACAATACGCAGCTAAATTCTGATTAGCAGAGCGAGATGGAGGCTGATCGAACGGCTGAAGTGAACATGAATGGGACAGAAAATAAACGCCGCACAATTAGCACAGAGACAAAATGAAAGAGGCTGATTGAGGTCGAGCACAATTAGGAGGAAATGAGAGAGAAAGAGAGGCTGGGAGTGTTTGGATGCAGTGATCTGAAAAGGAAGGAATTAGAAGTTCCCTGTATGGATGTGTGGAACAGGAGAGGCCCGCTGTGGTTTACACGACCATCCAACCATCCAACCATCCACTGCAGCGTGGCCTTCGCCTCGGGCGCTGTGCTCCTCGCAGTCACGGCCGACTGGAGATTTATTGCGTTTCCTGCATGAGGAAGGGCAGAAAGCACATGACGTTATCGTAAACATCCACAGTGCGACGCAAACGCTGGAGTTTGTGCTAAAGTAAACTCTTTAACCTGGATGTTACCTTCAGGCTCCTCGTCGAAGGCCTCACAGGAATCGTGTTATGTAAGGAGACAGGAGCCCCCGAGACATGAGTGTGATGAAGCAGAGGCATTAAGTTTTAGAATAATGTAACCAGAGAAAGCAGTATTTAATGCAGACCTGTCCTGTGACGGCCGATACCTGAATAATAACCTCCGTGTGAACCCTGGTCAGACATAGTGTCTCATTACTCGTTTCAGTGCTTCATTAAAGTACAGATGGGTGACAGAGCGTCTTATTAAAGTCTGTTCAACGCTACCGGAGGGACTCCTCCTTGACTTGTTCCCCGTCACTCCAGCATCTCCACAGCTGCTCCGTTAGATGACGATCTCTGCAGGAATCAGCTCAGTCGCTATGATTTCATTCAGCGTCGGCTGAGAACCTTTAGATCCTCACGACTCTGTCTTGTCTTTCAAAGCTTTTGGGGTAAAAACACAGAAAAGCAGCGTTATTTGCACTCATAAATCCATCATCTGCGTGTGAACGAGCTTGTTTGGTTTCTAGAGAGTCACAGATTTGGATTCCTGCTTGACGGGGAAAACTTGCTAAATTAATTAGAGCTCTAAGAGTTTGTGGAGATGAAACAATGGTTAGCATTGTATTCTGAAGAGGACGCCGACGGGGAAATAACAAAACAGGTTTCAACTTATTTGAAGTAATTTTGTTGAATAGACATCAAAGGTTTTCAGATCATGCAGGAAGTAATGACTCTGGTTAAAGGAAGTCATTTTGCAAGTGAGGTAATGGATGAGACAGTCTATGCAATACGACCTGTTACTGTACATGACAGTCTGTAAAAAGTATTTACAGTTTTTTTAGGGCGATGTTTCTTCTTATTTCACTCTTCTGTATATAATTGTTGTTTTTAATTTGCATGCACTTGTTTGACTACTCTACCTGCTTTATTGATGCTGCTGTAAATTGGAATTTCCCCTTGCGGGACTAATAAAGGACTATTGAATTGAATTGAATTGAGACAGCGTGAAGATGCTCAGAGGTCAGATAGAAGAAACTGAGAGACTGAGAGACCTCCCCTTCAGCTCTCATTATCAGCCTTTGGATGTCTCGCTCGTCTCTGCTCCCAGGTTTAAGGTGTGACACTGAGGAATGGGGAATTTTGAAGGTCTCTTTTTGCATCGCCTGCAGGATCTGTGGTCATCTGCTCAGTTTCACCCAAAATAAACAAGCAGCCTTTGCTTCCACTTTGCCAGCTGTCCGTTTCTTCCTCTGACTGCTCTGCAGAGAAGAGCAGAACTACAAGACTCAGAATGAATCACCAGCACTGCTTAACGTGTTAAAAGATGGAGGAAGTCGTCTGTATGTCGGGCCTCAGGCTCCCACTCCAGGCGCTGCTGCTCTCTGGAAGCGTCTGATTGGCTGTAAAGCTGACAGATTTTTTATAAAGCTGTCAAACCTGTAAACACACAAAGAGAGGGACACACACACACACACGATGAAAACATGTAGACATACAGCACACACACGATTGTTTTGCTTCTTTATTCTCGGCAGTGATAATTAGCGGCCGTGAGTTTGCTGATGAGCTCTGCAGGCCGGAGGTGTTTGCTGAAGTTGGTGTGGGTGGAGGATGTAAGATGGAGTTAAAAGTGGGCAAATACTCCTTTAAACAGCTGCGTTTTCTCCTATTATTGCAGATTCAGTGCTTGTCTTACATGCATTTATCATCATGCCTTTATTTAACATGAGCAGTTCCTTTACAGGCGTACAGTTCAGGTCGGGGCTAGTTTCTTCTGCAAGTGAAGGTGATGTGTCTTAACTAGCCTAATATACATAAGTGACATACATACCTAATGTACTTACTTTAAGCCAAACACATCTTTTCCTAAAACTAACAAAGTCGTTTTTGGTGGCTGAACCTAAAGTGTGACAGTTTCACAGTGTTAGATAAGTTTGTTATTGTTCTCAGCCGGCTTTATTTTGAAGGTGTAACAGGACATTGTGTCTTCATTATTGCTAACTTGTCTGCAGGGTAGCCAGTGCCTTAAAACGTGATGTCAAGTGTCTGTATGTGATGAGCTGGGAGTGAGAACAGGTTGGATGAAACTGCAGAAACAATGACAAGTTACCAGTCCTTCTCTGCAGTTTAACTGGGATCAGCCTGTCGAGCTGCAGGTCTGTCTGCCAGTGGAGATGCATAACGGCCAGTTAGCCCATTTCAGGATGAAGCTAACGTACAGCTGTGGAACAGCCTGGAGGAGCGGTGTCAAAAATGGGTCCTTCAAGGATTTTAAATGGGTCTCAGAATGAGTGCAGTTTATTTTCAGCCTCACCGGCAGCGTGGCTGTTGGGGGGGCAGCGTCAGGCCAGACGGTCGATCCACCTCTTTGTCCAGGCTGAGGTTTGTAATAGACATTCAAGGCTCCCATGAGGTGAATCCTGACAGCTTCAGTGATCCTCTGACAAGGATTGGGCCAAGGGCCAAAATGAAAGTGTTCCCATCAGCTGCAGTAGAGACGTACACACACTCCAGGGTGAGGTGGTGAACGTGCAGCAGTAGAGACGTACACACACTCCAGGGTGAGGTGGTGAACGTGCAGCAGTAGAGACGTACACACACTCCAGGGTGAGGTGGTGAACATGCAGCATTGATGACACTTTAACTTAAAGCACTGCTGTTTCTGAGCAGCTGCAGACTCTTTAGCACAACGACAGAAATAAGATTTTGTTGACAAATGTCTTTGTCCCTGCTGCTGCCACCTCAACAAGACAAGTTATGTAACTGTGTCCGCAGTCACAGCAGAACTTGTTGAAATGGGACTTTGCTGTTTAATGCATGTCCATCTGGGCTCTAACTTGGTAACTCTTGAAGAAGTGAGCAGAGAGCTGCCAGCTGGGTTCAGCAGATTGGCGCAGAATACTGTATCTGCGCTGTGAATGAGTAACACTCACTCAGCTGCCGCGTTAGTCCCTCTGTAGGTGTGACTTTTCAACGCTGTGACCTCCCGTCCTCCATGACTGCTGACGTGTCAGCGTGGTTTTGTTTCGGCGTTCTTCTCACAAACTGATGCGTCTGCTTCGCTGGTCTCGCTGTGGAAGAATATTTAATTTAAAGTTATCTCTGGCTCGGCCCTTCGTGCTTTTTAAATTCGTTGCCATCACTTGATGTCAGCCACAGTCAGCGCTGTTGACATTTACCACCTATGGGTCAGTGCGGGGTCACAGCGACTGATGCAGCAGGAGCGAATTCATAAAGAGGCTCCAGCCAATGGATCTGTCAGGAAATAATAAATGAAAAGCACCGCGGCCGAGCGTCGCCTCCTCTGTGCACGAGCATAGCTGTGAGAGCAGCTTCATTTCTCTGCAGAGCTCCGGCCCGTCAGCCTGCGGCCTGAGCTTTTCCAAATAAATTGAGCTGAGAGATTTCCAGTGTTTTCAGAGCGCCGCTTCACGCTGACCGTGGTTGCAGTAGGACTGTATGTGTATGCATACAGCCATTAATCCTCCTGCTCGTCCGCCTGCACCTCGAAGTGATTGCATTGCTCTTTCATCTGCATAGTTTACATGACGGAGCTATTTGCATTTAAATAAAGAGCGGCGTTCAGATGTGAAGAAGTCCCGCTCGATAACGTTTCCGCCGGGCACAGTGACTGTTGTCAGGACTGACAGCACATCTCCGTTACAGAGGAGCTTACGGATCATTTGGGGAATTACAGCTACAATATTTATTGCACAGTTCGCTTCTTCTGACCCTAAATCTGATTACATTGGAACCATTGTCAAATATTTTGAAGCTAGAAATTGAATTTGCTTCAAAAAGGCTGCTGCTCATAAACAGCAGTAGACTGGGAATGCTTTTCCTGAGCTCGTGAGGGTTCAGCCATAGCTGCGGTATCAACACTGATGTTAATGCATTCATTCTGATTGGCTGGGCTGACTTAACGATCCCTGCTCGTCTGCTCAAATGCCAAACACCACAGGCCCAGGTGAACAAGCAAATACCAAAGTGGTGGTTAAAACTGACCCGAGGCTGCACTTCACAGACAAACTGCAGAGGCTGCAGCTGTTTCTAATTAGCAAATAAATGACCTTTTATGTAGCATCATCCAGAGGTTATTACTGTGTTGCACAGTGAATTTCATTTAATCGATTTTTCCATTTTACTTTTTGCTTTGAGCTACTTGAACTGTGGCGGAAAAGCAGGAATTTAAATGAAATGATCACATGGGAGATAAAGTCAATACGGAGAATTTAAAAACTTCCTTTTGTCGATTTTTTCAGAGCTGTATTTATAAAAAATTACAGAAAACAGTGCTGACCAGTAGCCTGTGTTAAATCCACTGTTCTATGAGGCAGTTTGTCCTTCTGCAGCCTTTAGCTGTAGAAGAGAGTTTGGAGAGTGTCGCCTTCAAAACCCAAAACGCATCGTCGTCAACTTACCATATCATGTTGCAAGGCATCCTGGGAAATGTAGGGAATCACTAACTGAAGCTGACAGAAGAGAAGAGCTGCTGGAATGACTCGATGAAAGATAACAGGAAGTAGCGAATGAAAGGAGAATCTTGTAACAGTGAAACAATCAGATTCAGCTCGTTGTGATCTGCAAAGGAAGCCTGAACGCATCAGAGCAGCAGGTTCAGTGTTTGAGACCGTGTTCTGCTCCGGTGGACAGACAGCAACAGTCCATCATGATCTGAATCAACGGTGAACTGTGGCGAGTCAGGACAGAGAAATCATTTTCCCCTGAAGATTGTTTTACTCCTCATCCCCCCAAAGTACTGATGCTCTCCACAACCACACACACAGACCGCCTGACACAACAGGGTCCCAGAGTTACTGAAATATGTCATTGTCTTTAGGGACATGTTGACATGATGGGGCCTTGTTGCCACGGTGACCAGCCTTGAGCTGGGTTAGAAAATGAGTTTTGATAGATGTGCCCTTGAAGAACATAGAGTGGCTGTCATGAAAAACCTGAACTGAGTAAAGGGATCTTTTTAGTGGACGTTGTTCGGCTGCAGGAGTAGATTGAGGTGTGTCCGAAGGAGACGAAGACGCGGAGCGGGAACAGAGCCAGAGAGGCGATGTGATGCATACCCGACCTGTGCTGCGTTTAGCAGAGGAGCTGTGCGGGGTGAAAGAGCGCCGTGATTAGAGAGACAGCTCCGAGGAGTTTATTCGGCCGTGAACTTTAGCGTCTCCGCCGCTGATGAATGTCTCCGCAACGAGCACGTTGGCGTCAACCTTTAGTCGAGACATTTACGTCAGCCTGAGCTGAGAGCGGGGAGAGGAGGACAAAGCCCTGATGAGTATCACAGACAAGGTCTCACACCTGAGGACCGTGGAGCTCCTCACTTTGTCCACTGTGGTGCGTCGAGGCAGCAGCTGCAGAGGTGCTTTGTGTTCGTGTCACATGCAAACTTTTTCACAGCTAGAAACGCTAAAAATAACCACAGAATGTGCTTTGAGACGCTGCTCTCTGCTCGCGTGTCTGGCGTTTCCTACATGTGCGCCGTCCCCTCGACGCACCTTGCAGAGCAGCGGGTCACCTCTCCATCCGTCTCCAAGCAGCCGTCCTTCTCTGCTGATTAAGAGCTAACGACTGAGTGACGAAGAGGCTCCATCGGCCTGTTAATGGAGGTGGAGACCTCGTTAAGAAGGATGGAGGACTTAAACTCCCAAATCACAGACTGGATCTGCTGATTTCTCTGCAGAAAACCCAGAATGCACATTTTATTGAGCACAGCCTTGTGTTAATATCATGTGATCATATAATATTTATGAGGCATCTGCACTCAGGTGAGAAAGTCACTGCAGGATGTAAATAATGAAAACCAGGAATAGATTTAAAGAAAGAAGAAGAAAAATATGACATATTTTGTTGGAGGAGCGGAGGTTGTTCGTGTGCTGAGATGTCAGCTCCAACAGGTTTTGAACTCTTTGTAGAAAGGACGTCATTGGTGTCCTCAGAGGCGAGGACAAAGGCAGGACAGCTGGATTCTGGGTGGTTGTTCACTCTGAATGTTAGCTTCAGTGTAAGGCGTCAGTGTTTTGTTCAGTGCTCGATGTCATGGCTCCTTCACGGGATCACAAATGAATCGCAGGCGTTGCCATTCTTTTCTGTTTTCACTCATCCACCATTAACCCACACGTGAATTCATTAAGCTGGTGAATATTAATGGGCGAACACAGACGACGAAGCTTTTTTAATGAGGTGTTTGACTTGATTCTGGATATTGACCTCAGCCATGTATTGACTTGGGGGCAGACTTTAATTGTCCATTGACCATAGTCCTGTCAGCCCTCAGTCGTCTCTCCTCGGTCAGGCCTATAGCTGGTGTTTGAACGCTTTTTGCTCCCAGACTTCTTCATTTCTTTGAGACAGCTGACAAGAAAGCCAAAGCTTAACTTTAGCAGCAGAAAAGGTGAACATCAGGTCCTGGAGGACACTGTCCTTATCCATGATTGGACGGGTGAATGTGATCAAAGTGAGCAGGCCCAGGCTTCTAGATCTTTCTCAAAGCCTGCCCGCATGCCTGAATGCATCCTGCAAGCTCGGCCCCATCGCGCCGCTCTCTGTACAGGCTCAGAGATAAGAAGGGAGGTCTGCTGCGCTGCGTCTGAAGCGCCACCACAGGGCAGCTGACGGGGGAAACGTGGAGGCTGCAGGCCTCTGCTGCTGTGTAAAAACTCCTTTATCTGAAAGAATCCCATCCAAACATGAGATAAAAGCTGCTCACCAAACCAGCCTTCTGTCAATATTTGTGAATTGCTTTGCTGCTTTCTTCAGATTATTCATGTCAGCGTGGGCCAGCGGCTCCACTTCAGAGATATCAGCCGGCGTCTGGGTGGAGGCACCGGCCCGGTTCTTTCTTCTGTTCACTCCTGTTACAGATAATCCAGTCCAGGGTGACGCATGGACCGCCTTACTCAAAAACAGCATCTACACATCTGCATCAAGCGTTGCTCTGCTGAAGGCATCTTTTCTGGTTATACGGCTTTTGTTCTGGCTGTCCACGGCCTATTCCAGAGACATTCAGTCCAGCTGTGACCCGTCCATCTCTGAACGCTCTGCAGAGACAGACCTAGCAATGGTTACTTAGAAACTTGTCTTCCTGACCTGCCACTTGTCTGCTTTGTGCATTCAGGTAAAGAAATGTTGCACCTGCACAAACCCAGTGAACAGGACAGATCTGAGGGACTTTGATGACTTTTTGCCACATTACCCTCCATCCATCCATGTGGACTCTGACCTGTCTGCTGTTTAACTCGGTTAATTTATTCACGTTGCTTTACTTCACCCCCAAAATGCTAATGCTAAATGCTAATACTGTGACAACATTTTTAGGCGTTTTATATCATCTTGTAAATTGGCTGCAGTTACTCAGACTCACCAAAATGATTTAATAAAAGGCCAAAAATCAACTCCGTCTCTCAGCTCACAGGTTCATCTTCCTCACTGTGCTGCTCTTCATCAGTCCGTTTGTCCTTCTGCTCTTCAAACCAGCCGTGTCATGTGACCCGCTGGTGGAAAAATGCTGCACACACACTTTAATCTGTGTGTGTATTTGTGTTTGTTCTCATTATCTGTGACCAGTCTTTCAGGACGGCCGCTCGCCGAAGAAACTGACATCTTTACAAATGAGAGCTGATCGCTAACCCACGTCCCTCTCTCTCCCTCTCTCTCTCTCTCTCTCTCTCTCTCTCTCCCCCCTCCCTCTCTCTCTCTCCCTCTCCCCCCCCCCGCCTTGAGCTCATGGCAGCGGCGTACTTTGCCGTTTGTTTCTGATGTGTGCCGGTGGGAGTCTGCCAAGTTTTGAAGATGCTTTCGGCCATTGTTGCCTTTGTTTGAGCAGCGGAGTGTTTAAAGAAGTGAAAGCGTCTCATCTCTTAATGTCTCTGTCTCTGCAGCCTGCCAGTGAGTCGGAGCTCTATGTGGATCGAGAGTTGAAGAAGGAGCGCCTGAGACCAGTGGTGAGTTATATTTCCTTCCCTTGAGAGTCACAGTAATCAGGCCAGACGCTGCCACTGAGAGGAGGTGTGGAGTCAAAGGACACTGGATCAGATCCGCCTCACCTGGACCCTGTCAGAGGAGTGTGAAGTGTTCCTTATAGTCTCCATGGTGTGCTTCCACGCTCACACATTGATCCTGATTCCTTTTAGCTTGATATCTGCAGTGTCAGCGGTCCATCAGTCCCTTGTCGTCTAATGTTAACTGAGGCCCCACAAACAGCAGCACGTCAGAAGTCACAGCTTTCAGCATCGCTGTGGCTTTTAAGTCGACTGCACCGTATGTGTAAGACGTGATGATCTTCATGACTGATGCCGCTTTGATCCCACCCACAAAGACTCTGATTGGCTCAGGTTGTTTCTCCAGCAGCCAATGAGAGCAGCGCCAGGTCTTCTTGAACTTCCTCTCAACTCAAATTTTGAGGTGTTGGTTGTGATTCAGGGATCTGAAGCGTCTCCCTGCTGAATCAAACGTGGGCTCTGCTTTGGTTTCATCCTTCTGACTGACGTGTGAAACAGCATCTCAGCTGGTTTTAAAGTGTGTGTCGTATCTGCGGGAGGCACGCTGCATGTTAATCTATGTTTCTCTCCACGATGGAGCGCGGCGACGTTCGGCGCTGCTCGTGTGTTTCTCATTTATGTGGCAGCTGAGATTTGTGGCCCTTTTTAGTGAAACATCCTGCAGCATGTTTCAGCTTTAAAATGTTTTTACACTGAGTAATAAAGATTTAAGATTCGTCACGCTGATGCTGATGCTGATGCTGATGCTGATGTGTTCAGAGGCGTTCAGAGAAAACTGACTGAGAGGAAACTGTCCCTGAATCAGTTTCCTAATTATTAAATTTGATTCAGGTTTTCTAACAAAGTCTGGCACACACACACACACACACACACACACACACACACACACACACACACACACACACACACACACACACACACACACCCATGTAGTCACACATGTGTGTCGCCCGATGGCCAAGAGGCTGAGGGCCAAAGCAATGCATTGTGGGTAAGAACAGTAATGGCTCATTAGTTATCTCCCACGGCATCCGAGCCAAGTGGTGATGAATGAGTGCCGTCGGTGGGTCATTACTGTGTGTGTGTGTGTGTGTGTGTGTCTGCGTGTGTGTGTGTCCTTGTCAACTTTGCACTAGTTATATAATTTGTCCGTGGGTGTGTGTGTGTGTGTGTGTGTGTGTGTGTGTGTGTGTGTGAGGTGGAGATAAATCATGAACATGTTCCATGTGTGCATCTTTTTCTCTGCCCTTTTCATATGCATGTGTGTGTGAGTGTGTGTGTGTGTGTGTGTGTGTGTGTGTGTGTGTGTGTGTGTGTGTGTGTGTGTGTGTGTGTGTGTGTGTGTGTGGTGTTCATGTGTGATTGACTGTTTGTGTGGTAATCATAAATAATAAATGCTCACAGTGTGTGTGTATGTGTGTGTGTGCGCGCGTGTGTGTGTGTTGGGGGAGGTCCCCAGAGCTGGCTGATGGAGCTCAGAAATCATGTCAAGCTGTCATGAATCCGGAGGGAAACTCATGGACCAATGAGACACACACACACACACACACACACACACACACACACACGCACGCACACACACACACACACACACACCTCCACCTGCATCCTGTTAAAGTGCAGCTCTGACGGGGAAGACGATGGGCCAAAGTGCAGCTGGTTAGAGAGAGAAAGATGGAGAGAAACTGGAGATATGATAGGAGTGTGAGGACGGAGCTGGAGGACGTATGAGACGAGTGGGGACGTTGAGCTGACTGCAGTTTGGGGACAGACTGCTTCTGCGGGGGTTAGGACGAGGTTTGAGGGTCAGGGGTGGAATTAGGTTAAGGTCAGGGCAACGAGTCCCCACAGCAATAGTGAAACAAATGGGTAATATCAGCGTGTGTGTGTGTGTGTGTGTGTGTCTGTGTGTCTGTGTGCATTAGCACAGCGGCGCGTAGCCTCGTCACAGTGATTTGTGTGTTTGTGTTTGTGGAGTGTGTCGGCTGGATTCTTCTCACCGGCCAGATGTGACATTGATAGATGTGTGTGTGGATGCAGTTAGGCAAAGTGTGTGTGTGAGATCGATGAGGTTGATGAGTCTCAGAGGTGCGTTTCCACTAACAGACGCACTGGAAGAGGTCATATTAGCATATTTTACAGTGTAAACCCTGGAGGCGGTCTGCGCTCTCGGCTCGGACTCTCCACGCTGTTTGGAACATTGTCTAGTGGATCCGGGTCTTCAGGATCTCGTGATGTGGATCCGTGGTTTGTTTTTGCCCTTTGATGTGATTCTCTGGGAACAAAATGGAACGATGTGGACCATGGCCAGCGTTTGGTTGGTCTAAATAAACTGGACCCATTCCTTGGACTTGTTTTATTGGACCTCTTTATTCTTACTAACCTTTAATCATGATACGCTTCTGTTACTCCAGCGGTTCTTGTGGTTCACCCAGGTGTCTCAGGGTGGTTGATCTCTTCCATTTTCTTCCATTTTTTAAGACGTTTTCACGTCTTTTGTGCTTGTGAGTGTGTTTTAAGACACACCTGAAAACCTGTGATCTTCTCCTTTAGGTCAGTTTTTTCAAGTCTTCTTCAAGTCTGTCAGCATTTTCCTGCTGTTGTCTCAACATCTGTGGCATGATGTTACATCAGTGGTCTTTGGTCCAAGTTTAACTCTGCTTGCAGTGGTTCAGATAAGAGAGTAGATATGATGAGATGACATTAGTGTACTTTAAATGTTCAACAGAAATCTGAAATCAACAGAAACTTTTTCCTTTTTGTCTGAAATGATCTTAACTTTGGGGCATTTTCTGACATATTTTGTGTTTGTTGAGGTGCCAAATGAAGAGAGCAGGAGCTCAGGGATCGCTGCAGTGTGCTGGAACAGTGAGATGGATGGTGAGGAAGAACGTGTCAGGAGAGCCAGATGCATTTGTCCTGTTATATTACTGTCTGTGTTGTACAAGCTTTAGGAGACGCGACGAGACAAACTGCATGAGAAAAAGAAAAGATATGGAAGGAAAATATGAGGGAAAACGAAACAGAAGAGCAGAGGAGCTGAAAAGATATCACCAAGCATCAAGATCATTTTATTATTTTCACACTTCTCACCAAAACGTTTCTCATGTTTCATATCAAAATGCACAGTTAATAAGCTAAAGGTCCGTGCTAAGACACGTTTCCCATCCTGCCAGACAAAGCAGGCCTACGAAACTGCTGAAGACCAGCAGAGTCGAGCTCTAACCTGAGGGCTGTTGAGTCGAATCCCTGAACGGATCTGAAGATCTGTGCAGAGAAATAAAGAAAAAGTGTTTCTTCATGCGTCTTAACGGCTGTCGAGGAGGTTCAGCGACGATTGTTGTTGAGTTTTTTGAGACAAATGTCGCGTCTCTGCGCAGGATAAGGACACTGTCCTCTAAATTCAACCACTATATTAGAAACCAGGAGCGGGGACACATTTGAATTCTGTTAACGTCTTTATTGTCTCCTGATCTGCTTTATCTGGAAATGAAATGCGGAGTGTTTCCAGCTGAACGCTGCAGTAAATTATTCATGTGGCTTTGACTCTCTGCGCTCACGTACAGCTAAGACAAAACTAAGCGTCTCTTTGAGCATCGCGCAGGAAAGCTTATGAGATTTAACAGACTCAGCAGGTAAACAGCAGCTCTGAGGTTTGGAAAGCCTCGGTTTGACTTCAGAAAGACGATGTGAGACGTCCACGGGGTTCCTTCTGCGCCGTCCGGCATCTTTCTCATGAATATCGAAGAATCTGTGGGATGAGTACGTCTGGATTAAAAGTTTGTTTGCCTTGATTTTTATTCCTTTAACGTGCTGATACTGAGCCCAGTCTGATTCTTGTATTTACCCTAAATGTGGATTAAATATGTGTTTGACCTTCTGAAATAACAGCTGCAGACCGTTTAATCTGACACAAGCTCAGCGATCCAAACGCTGGTGGTCCTGATTCAGAACTGTAGAGCTGATGAATTATTGATACGATCTGAATAAACCCTCGCGGTTGTACGTTGGCGTTGCAGAGTGATGCTTCTTTAACCTCATAAACAGAGTACAGACAGCAGCCTGCAGACGAGCCGGGCATTCAACTTCATTTAATCTGTTCAGTTTTATTAAAGTAGCATCAAATCCAAACATGTCATGTCTTAGATTGAATTCATGCTGTTTGGCAGCTGATATGACCCGCCGCCGCCAGCGACTGTGACGGTCTGCACGGCTGAAACGAGAAGCTGCTGCCACACGCAGCACAGACGGGATCAGAGCACAGACGGGATCAGAGCACAGACGGGATCAGAGCACAGACGTCATGGACGCATGTGATGATACTGTGGTAAAGACTGGGCCTCTGGTGTCTCGTAATGATTTGGGGAAATCCACTTCATTCAACAAGTGCAAACACAGAGAAGATGAGTGAGAGTCAGTGTTCAGATGGTTCATGTGTCCCTGTTGATTTAGGACTGGAGCACGGCAGCTGGTTCAGGAGGAGATGGAAACGCTTTTGGCAGTTTGTTGATGAGACTCCATCAGTCGCTGGTTGATTTCTGATGGCTTATATTGATCAACAGGCTGGGTCATTGAAGGTGTCATTTTTAAAACATTCATGGATGTCATTATTCCTCCGTGCTGTTATTGGTGCTGCGGTGGAGCTCACGTTCCTGCACTGGATTCAGAAAATAGAGGATTCAGAGGGTGTTGGGTGAGAAGCCAGAGAACTAACAGACTCTTAATGGTGATGAATGTCTGCCATCATCGACTGACTTCTTTATCAAATCAACCTGAGCTTGTTTGGCACGCTGTGAACAGACACACCTGTGGATAATTTACCCCCCCGTAAGGTTAATCCCATCTGAAAGAGGCTTTAGTGTTTTTATCCAAATCCAATTCATGCTCTTCTTTAATGGGAGATTCTTACTTCAAAACATCGGCTCCAACATGAAGGCCACGTCCCAAATCCTCCTTAGTTGATATAACACGCTACATTTGCTGGTGGTGTACATGGCGTGAAACACCAATCCCACAATGCAATGCTCTTCATGTTATAGATGCAAAAATTGCTGGTGTGTGGCCGTGATCTGGACTTACTGCAGCAGGAGTCATCTTATTCATCTGACAGTTATGTTGTTCAGACCATGAAATATGAATCTGGGACAGTTAAACCACAGTTCAGATGTAGCCTCGTATTTATATTTATATTTATATTTACTATAAGCAGTAAATGCGTGCCGTTTGCAGGTCTGGACTCCATTGCTCGTCAGTTGCTGCAGACTTGCTGCTGCGTGGCCGTTCAGAGCGGGATTCATCTCTCCAGACTGTCAGCTGCAGCAGCTCGATGTGCTTCAGAGGAATCTTTTTTACTTTGTTGGTTAGAAAGCTGCAAAAGAATCTGCTGTCCAAAAAAAAGTGTTTATTCTCCAAAATGGTCTTAAGCACGAATGCACAGAAAGCTGGTGAAAGCTTTGGAAGGCGATGGGCGGAGGTGAGTCAGGTAAGACCTCCGGACCCTCACGCACAGCTGTGACTCCCCAGCCTCAGGACTCAAACAGCAGCACGCAGTAGAAAGACGTGCAGCGCGAGCGTCACTTTCCTCTCCATGCTTCGCCTCCATTTTCCATTCATGCCCTGTTTAACCTGAATGCACGCTCTGAATCCACATCAGCTCTCACATTGTCGTCGTTCAGCAGAGGCTCTTATCTTTTTAAAATCCGTTTTCTGCATGAAACATAAATAAAAACAGGATGCAGCGCTTTGCAAATCCTTTTTGACCTTTATTCAGTTGAATACGGGACGAAGACAAAATACTGACTGTGATGAGGAGGGATGAGGCGCGGCTGTCGGCCCGTCAGGAAGTTAAAGATCCATTCGCACGATGTGGAGTTCATTCGTTTGTGTTCGGGCTCTGTGTGGAGTCTGGAGGGATGATAGTGCTGAACGCTGAGCTGTGGTCCACAAACAGCATTTTGAGCTGCCCAGGTTGGCAAGGTGAGCGTGGAATGAGGTGATTTATGGCGTCGGCCGTGGAGCTGCTGGAGCACTTCATCACCTCAGAGGTCAGAGCCACCAGCTGGTATTCATTCAGGACACGGGGACGTGGTTTCTTCAGGACAGCGTCCACAGTTTGAAAGGTGGGAATACCAGAGTGTTGAGACAAGGTTCAGGACGCAGGACGAGCTTCAGCCTGCTGGCTGTGGAGTTTAAAGCTCGGCTCTCAGAGTTTCTGTTATGTACTCTTTTTTTGGGACAGCAGAAAGAGTTCGTGTTTGCATTTTTCAGACTTTCTTTTTGGGTCGCTGAGTTTCAACGCGGCGCTCTGGTTCCCTCTCTGCGTCCCTGCTCTCTGTGGACTGACACTGAACGAGGCTCAGCAGGCATAAAGAAAATGATTGTTTAGAGACCAATTTTCTCCATGATTTAGCCTCGCGGCGCACTAATGAGGGAGGGAGCGTTTGTTAGCCTCCCTTTGTTATTTGTGCTTCGTCATGTGAGCTTCGGTTCCAGTGGACGTTGGGAAAGCCTCAGTCTCACTTTACGATGGCGGGGAGATCAACACAGGGTACACCAGAGACAGAGAGGGAGATAAGTGGTGTAAGACAAACGTCCTCTGTCTTCATAAAGGTTCATACGAGATGCTGAGAGTCGATTGGATGCTGAGCAGCAGCCGGATCACATGTGCACTGTTTCCTCCTCTTTGAGTTAATTTAGATCCACAGCGACCAGCTGATCTCAGTAATAACCTTTTATGAAAATGAAAGCATATTTTGGTACATCCTCAGGAGGAACCAGAGGCGTTGGTCCTCAGGAAGTCCTGAGAGATGGACTGACACACTGCTGGCTCCGGTGGACAAATGAAGATAAATACAGAATACTAATGCAGTGATTGGTGTGTTTAGCTCGGATGTCCATGTGCACATCACAGCTATCATCTGTCCTATGAGACAAACAGAGACTTTTGTAAAGGGAGAAGGAGGACAGCTCGCTGTAAAGTGGGACGAGTTTTGGCTGATCAATTAAACTTCTGTGTGAGAGAGCGGAGGGGAGAGTAAATCAGACAGAGAGTTCGAGAAGTGCCGTCCAGACTGGAAATTACAAGGACTTTCTTCACTTTAAAACGTCAGGCTTCAGTGACGTTTACTGCTTTAAACACCAAGTCTGAAAATGTGGTTTGAATTACAAGCGTCGCCTTCAGTTTTCAACAAACTGCCTCATTTGTATTAATCAATACAGTCCCAGGCCTTCTTCCCCAGAGGTGTGGATGTCTCTGGAGCTCCAGCAGTTCACAATTAATGCATGAATCCATCAGAGGTAACGTCACACACGCTGGGACAGCAGGCAGATGAATGGACGGACAGTCTGGAAGTAAAGAGGAATAATTGGACTAGTTTAGACTTTAGAAACCCGCCCCATGCCTCCCGACCAGACAGGACCTCCCTCACCTCCGTCCTCTTATCCGAGTCCCCCTGGGCCAGATCAGTCACTTCAGCGGCCTCTAACATCAGTGAGCGATTATGAATTAGCTCTTAATATTGTAGTTACAGCTGCTGCTTCGTATTAAAAAGCTCAACCTCAGGACGGTGTTCACGGTGAAGAAGCCTCTGGATGTGAAACCTGTTTGTCAGGATGTGCTTGCAAAGTAAAACAACAGTAATTTTGGAGCTTTTAGCGGAGAATAGCATCAGTGAGCTGTTAAATGAAAGCTGCAGGCGACAGGCTGCGCACCTCCAACTCTCCATTAAGGTTAACAACTTCTTTCAGTGCGCACTGAAGGAAAACCACTCGCTCTGAGTGCAGCGTGAAATCAGGCTGCGGCTGCTCACAGCCTGATGGAAATTATTGACTTTCATCCGTTTTAAAACTACATGAAGCGATGAATCCCTCGGTGTGTTTGGCCGTGCTGTGAGCAGCTGCTCTTCTGCATTTCTGAGAAAGGTGGAGTAAAATGCACCAAATCAAGCAGGACTTATGACTCCAGACACACCAGCATTTTCATACGCCGTCTTCTTGCATGTTTTCCATGTCTTTTTTAATCTAATGCAGAGAAACTCAACTCTTTCACACTCTGACTGCACGTCCTCTGTCCTGTGCTACCGACACGTCTGCGTGAATAATTCACAGACACTGCAAATGTTGGCCGTCCTTGGTCGTGTTTTCCAATCCCGTCCACGTCTTTATTGACTGGCTGTAATGCAGGCCGTCCACCATTTCTAGTTTTCATCAGTTCCACTTTGCTGATGCACTCAGCAGACGACGTGTGAAAGAGCTTTTGAACGAATAAAGAAGAATGAAAATGTTTTATGGAGCTCAGCAGCACAGCGCCTACTGCGCTCTTCATTAGTCTGAAGCTGTGGAAGGCTGAAACATCATAAAAGCACTTTTCTCAGATTTTATTTAGTTTAGTGTGAGAGGCGTGTGTGTGCGTGTGTGTGCGTGTGTGTGCGTGTGTGTGCGTGTGTTTGTACCTACTAAGTGTTACTAAGCAACTTGTTGCTAAAGTCCTGTTAGTCTTGTGCTCTTTAAGAGTTCCCATGAGAGAAAACACACACACACACACACACACACACACACACACACACACACACACACACACACACACACACACACACACACGCACACACACACAGCTGGGTCTGTCCTGATCAGAAGCGTGAACAAACCAATAATAATAATAACTCACACTCACATGCGCATCTTCTTTGGGAAATGAATGAGTAATTAAAGATGTCAGAAGCCTTAAAGCGGAAACGGAAAGTTTCGTTTTCCGAGTCTCTGTTTTCTCGAGGGAAATGAAAAAACAGAAGAAGAAGAAGAGGCCGGTCACAGAAGAAGAGGCTGGACAGATGTGGTGGATGATGCTTTGCCGAGTGGAACCGAGCAAACCAAACAAAAACAGAGAAATCAGAGCAGAGGAGGAGAGAACTTCTACTTTCAGCTGAGCGCGTCTGATCAAACACTGCAGGAAGAACAAACTCAGCAGAAATCAGCCTCACTGAAGGTCTGACAGAGCCGTCTGTAGATCAGCATCTGCATGGAGACACACAGTTAGACACCGAGCCCGGCCTAAACTGCCAAACTGAGTCCATTAAAGACTAAAACATGTTTAAATGAACAGCCAGCAGCATCGTCAGCAGTCTGGAGGGAAACACTAACTCTGTAAGTCTTTAAGGGTGAGGCAGAGCTCGTGAAACACTTACCGATCAGCTGATCAGGTGATCAGGTGAGGCGTTCTCTCAGCAATCCCATGATCCTCTGGGTGTCACTGTCTTGAGGGAGGAGCAGTGCAGATAAACAGATGCACAGAGAGAGACGAAGACGCTAAGAGAGAGACAAACGGTCCACAGCAGATGAAGAAATACTTCAGCCTTTCTTCATGTGTGTGTGTGTACGTGTGTGTGTGTGTGTGTGTGTGTGTGTGTGTGTGTGTGTGTGTACATGTGTGTGTGTATGCGTGTGTGTGTTTAGTCTCTCCACTCACATGAGATCATTAATCACAATAACTGGCTGCTTGAATCTGCTAACGAACGTGTTCATCCAGGTGCCGTCGGGATTAATACACTATTCATGAAGCTGGTGATGGATGTGTGTGCGTGTCTGCGCTGTCAGCGCGTATATGTGTGTACATATTTAGAGGCCGCTCACGACGAATGAGACGTGATATTAGGCTCGTGAGTGATGGCGTGTAGACGTGATGGATCACACATGGAGAGTGTCGCGGCCATCTTGGTGATACACTGTTTGCACACTGTTGAGCTGAATACTCCCACTCTATATGTGACTGTGGGAAGGGGTGTAGCCATCTTTAATCAACGTCTTGGATGAGCCCCCGCCAGCCCCCGCCAGCCCCCGCCAGCCCCCGCCAGTCCTGACCGCTGCAAACTTCTCTTTTTATGTTTCTCAGGAATCAAACTGCTTCACGTTCGCTAAACGTGTTGCAGAGATAAAGCGTTTATATTTTGTTGTTTACCTTGTGTAAAGTCGGCCGTGCGTGCGTGCGTGCGTGCGTGCGTGCGTGCGTGCGTGCGTGCGTGCGTGCGTGCGTGCGTGCGTGCGTGTGTGTGTGAGGAGGTCCTGTCGCTTACACAGATGCCTCCATTTGTGTTTTTGCCAATCACTGGTGACATCACCACATGAAAGGGCACCACACCCACCTACACACACACACACACACACACACACACACACACACACACACACACACACACACCAAGCCTACTGCAGTCTATCAGTTTTCAGTATCTCTCCTCGTGTTCTGTGTTGCTTGTAAGTACGCTGTCAGAATCAGAGGTTATAGATCGATTGATCAGTTGTGTTTTAACGTCTCCTCTGATGTTTCCTGTTGTCAAGGCCACAGCAGATGGTGTTTTACACACACACACACACACACACACACACACACACACACACACACACACACACACACACACACACAGGTGCACGCTGGGTTGTTGCTGATTTCCTTCCTCCGCACATCAAGTCTGAGGCGTCCATTAACGTCCCTGACAGCTGCGTTTTGTTGATGTCCTCCTCAGAGACACTTACAATCATTCCCTCCCAGAAATTAGCATCATCAAGATTTACAGCAGCGAAAGCTTTTCTCTCAACTCGGCCAACTGGCTTCGGCTGAGGCTGCAGAGGTGTCTGATGAAGGCCAATCACTCTGCAAATATGCCTTAAATTGGTGTTTGGGACGAGGAAGTGGGCGCAGGGGGAGGATGTGGTGTGTGAGAGAAAAAGGTCAAGTCCTGGACAGAAACTGTTGCTCTGGATGGGCTGAGGTCTTTTAATTACACGAGTGCGTGCGTGCGTGCGTGCGTGCGTGCGTGCGTGCGTGCGTGCGTGCGTGCGTGCGTGCGTGCGTGCGTGTGCTCAGCTCCTCGAGATCATCACTAAAGAAGCTTGTTAGTTTGAAGTCCCAGCAGATAAAAGGAAGTGAAGTGCGACAGGTTAACGAGCCTCTTCATCCTCCAGCACCTCCATATTGTCCCCGAGCGACATGGTTCTCCAGTGGAGCTGCTCAGTGGTGAACCGCAGGATGCTGGTTATACTGGAGGACTCCCAGGTGTCGGATGGTATGACCGGTCAGCTTTAAAGCACTGGTTCTGAGCTGGACCTGTTTCCAATTACAGAACAACCTCAGATACCTTTTGTTTCAACGTACTTGAAGAGCTGCAACCAGAATGAGACACCTTCGCTTTATAAATGACGCAGTAATCAATCATCAGGATCGACTTTGCTTTCCTCTACGTCCTAAACATGGCAGAGCTGAGCTGCGCTCAAGAAGAAAGTCATAATTTTGAGTGGGAGGCTGAGATTTTTCTGTGAAACTGATGCCTCACATCAGCCGAAGTCCATTTTACCAACATGATTAAATCCAGTTGTAATGAGGTGTTTGATGGTGTGAGAGCTGAACACGACAGCAAAGCGACTCAGAGAAAGACTCACTGCATGAAAATAAAGCAGGAAGTAATTCAACAAGAGCCAGAAAGAGGATTCGCAGAGGACCAGAACCCAAATCAATAAGAATTGATCAGAATTTAGACAGATAGAAGTTAAACCCAAAAGCTGGTCGCTCTTGTCACATCTTGATCTCATTTGGCCGAGTGCTCTGCTGCCTCTGATCTGTAGATTAAAGCCCTTTAGAGACACTTTTAATCCAGACCACTGATGATTTGGCAGCGGCTCAGAGATGGAACGAACAGACCTTCACCAAACAAGATGCTACGAGAGGGGAGCGAACAGAGCGAGGAGAGGGAGGCTGGGATGAGGGGAGACACGCTGAAGGACAGTCCTGTCCCTCCTGTCTTTTCATCATGCACTCACGCAGGACAGAGGACGCTTTTATGTGTCTGCATGGGGACTTTCTGATGACAGTAAAATGACCTCCTGGCAGCTGAAGGACAATTTCACTGACAAATTGGAGCCAATTTGCAAAGCTGGAAAGCTTGTGTTTGTGTGCCACACAGAAAAATGAACATGAGGATGGGGAGGAGGGACAGGCAGAGAGGGAGAGAGGACGGACAGAAAAGCACCATGGACAGCTCCTGTCCGCTGGCTGCTTGAGACGCTCCTCTGAGTGACAGCTGTCCTCGACCTGCTGCTCTTCGAGCCTTAGCTTTCAGCTGTTAACCCTGCAGAGGTCCCTCATCACCGGCAGGATCTTATCCAAAATGAAATATAAATCACTTATTTCAAACACCCCCACCCCCCACCTGAAATCTAACCTCCTCTGAAAGCTACATGTTGTGCTGCGGTGCAGAGTCAGTCTATCAGTTTTATTTGTCATACCTTCAACAGCGGTTTAATTGGAAACTCTGGGATGCCGGCATGGTGATAAACTCCAGCGGTGGTGACCCTGTGAGCAGCGACAAGATAAACAGTTAGGAAATGAAAGGCTCACTGTTCTTCTCCCTGAGCTCTGCGCAGTGTTTCACCGCTTCCTGTTGGCTTCTTACAAAGCGAGAAGGCGTAAAAATGTGATCAAATCCAAGTGCATCCAAGTCTGACTTCATTTGTTGCTGTGGAAACCGGCTGTAATGAAATCCTCAGCCTGCCCATCGGTTTCAGCACAAATTACTTATTGATATCAGACATCGATTTGTCATTAATGTGTGATTTGGAGAGTGGAGGGGAGGAGGCTTGACTGAGCAGCCTTTAAGCTAGAAGAGAGAGACGAAGTGTGTGTGAGCTCATGAGTGTGAGTGGAAAATCAGCTCGTTTGATTATTTTTTATTCACCGTTAGAGTTAAACTTAATGACAGACTTGTCTTTAAACCTCTTTGTGTGGAGGAAGTGTAATGACTGCTGGTGCTCGGTGAGTCAGCGCTGCTGCACAGAAACAGCAGCAGGAGTCAGCGGACGAGGCTAATTAATGGAGCGGGGTCAGAGGTCAGAGGGGTTGAATCAGTTTGGCGGGAGGTTTCACGCTGCTGATCAGCGTTAATCAATAATAAAACATCTGAATGATCCAAAAACACCTCTCTCTCTCTCTCCCCCTCTCTCCCCCCTCTCTCTCCCCCTCCCAGCACACACCCCCAGTTATCGATTGCCCCGCCAAATATCTGCCCTTGTCGCCATGGCAACACACTGCACCTCATACTCTGGACGGCGGCTGTAAACTCGTCTAGGACCTCCACCCACATCGCCCCTCCTCTCCTCACGATGCCTCCCTTCCTCCATCCCTCCTCCTATTTATTACTTCCTCAGTCCTCCAACATTCATCCTCCTTTTATTCCTCCTCCTCGTCCTCCATCACTCCCTCTGCCCTCCGATCCCTCATCCCTCATTTTCCCATTATTCCTTTCACTCCTTCTACCCCCCACATTCCTCCTCCTTCCTCCCACCTTCTATCCTTCCTTTCCATCAATCTTGCTTGCTTTCCTCGACTCCTTCTGTGCCTGCATGACTCAATTTAGCCCTCTGTCACCTCCTTCACTCCCTCCTTTTACATCTCCTTACCTACCTGTCTCCCTTATCATCTTTTCATTCTTTCCTCGACACCTCCCACGCCTCCCTCTATCCCTCTTTCTTCATCTCACTGCCTCTTTTATCCCTCCATCTGCCCCCCATGACTCCTTTTATCCCTCCATCACTCCATTCTGCACCTCCCATATCCTTATGCCAAGCCTTCTGCCCCTTCCACCACTCCTTTCATACCTCAATCAAAGCCTTTCTCTCCTTCTATGCACCCCTCCCTCTACATCTCCTTTCTCCTACGCGTTCCTCTCTCTTCTTTCGTCATCCATCACTCCTCCTGCGTTATCAGCATCCCTCTTTCACAGGAGATATTTCTGCTGTTTGCTTGTTGGAAACACGTTTATCAGCCTCATTTGACACACATGCTCTCTGGCGCTGAATCATAAAAAGACAGATCGCCTCTGTGTCCTTTCGATTCGTTGAGTTTTGTTCGATGATGCTTTTAATCGTTGTATTTCTCTGCCAGCACGTCAGTTAAATTAATACACTCTTTCAAATTACCTTCTTTAAAGGGAGTAAAGCGGCTGCAGTGGAGTAAATCCAACCAAAGGTAATTCTGCTGATGAATGTGAAAATCAGTGATGGAGTCCATTAGTCTTCGCTCTCACTGCAGCTCATCTTCGCTGTGGAGGTGCTGCTGGCTCGACCGACACAAAGAAGCTTCCAGCTTCCAGGTTCTCCTCCATGCTTGGCGAGGGGTGTTCAGCTGGTCCTACATGCTGGGTGCATGTCTGCATCATCATGACTCAGATTTCAGTTCCTGGGCTTACCTGTTGCAGGTGCAGAGCAGTGTGGGTTTAGACAACTTCTCTGAGCTCCATGCTGTCAGAAATCATTAAAAACGTGTCAGCGAGCCACAGTTTACTTTGACTCAGTCCCACGCAGGCCGTCCTGCTGCTGGAAACAGTCAGCAGTGCATCAGATTCGCAGCTGGAGGTTTTCTGGAACTTGTTTGCTGTTTGTTCATGTTTCATGACTGTTGTTCACAGCACCCAGCTGCTTCTGGAAATCAGGTTTTAATATGAAACCACGTCTTTCTGAGAGATTTAAGCCATCAGGAGGAACAAAGGGCAGCTGCTGCAGCTGTGAACAAACAGTGTGTGTGAGTGTGTGCAGATTACTATACAAGTTCATCATTTCATCAGAGCCGATTCATGAGCCTCTGTCTGTTTTACTGCAACATCTTCCTTAGCTGATAACTGCAGTGTAGCATGAGACGTTCAGGACAGCAGGAACCTGGAGCTGCTCGTCTGCCGTTGTGAGAACAAACAGGCCTTTCTGTGCCACGGTTCATCCTGACGTCACGACTCGTGGTTCGTTCCTGCTGCTTCTGTTGGCACAGCGGCTCTGCGGCCCTTTAGCGTCCTGTTGTGTTCAGACCGCCGTGGATGCACCAAAGCAAACAGAGAGAGTAAACATGCAAACCCAAACTGAAGCCGCGCAGAATCTAAATATTTCATTTTTCACATGATAATATTTGCTGTCTCTGCTCAAGTGGTCAGTTTTGTCAGAGGAGACGTAACGTTTGAAAAGCTTTGACCTTGTTGTTGTAAGACGGTTCATCACGGCGCCACTAAGACTGCAGTCCTGAGGTGTGAATGATCACTTAAAAGAAGCACCGTGAGCCTATTTCTGAATCCTCTGAAGGCTGCTGTGTTTCTGATGGCACAGCTCTGTCCTATGCAAACCAGAAAAGCCCTTCCTCACATTGTGATTACGGACAGCAGGCAGCAAATGTCATGAAAGGTTGACATTAAAGGTAATCAGCACTGTTATTTAAATGAACTACGTTCAGGTATTTTCACAGAGGAAGACACCTGAAGGAGGAAGAAAACAAAGCTGAGTTACTGTGACAGAGAGCGACGTGCAGGGATAGAGGGAAGAGAGGAAAACGACAACAGAGGGTTTTTTCAGGTGTGTAACATTTTAAAACAGAAGGTGTTGGCAGGTGCTTTCCTCACGAATGGACGGATGGAGGCCGAGAGGATTAAGGGCCGATGCACAGAACAGGTTTCAGTCCATCTGTCCGTCCTTTGGTTTCACGCTGAGGTTTAACTCTCACCAGTTGGTGCAGTCACACACACACACACACACACACACACATACACTCACAGTGCTGCAGAGATAAAAATGACTCCAAACACAAAACCTAGCGTTCACACACACATACAGCATCAGTCTGCTTCTTCTGTGTGTGTGTGTGTGTGTGTGTGTGTGTGTGTGTGTGTGTGTGTGTGTGTGTGTGTGTGTGTGATTGACAGGGAGACAGGAGAGTGACATGTGGCGAATTGCCCCAGGTTTGCATGACTCACACAAACACGCACACAAATACACAGTGTGTGATGTCGACCTGTTTCTCTGAAGGCCGTCCTGGTGACTCGTCCCTTCCTTCCTCCTCTCTCTCTTTCTTTTTTCTATCTTTCATACCAGGTTTCTCTCCATCACTGCCTCTCTTCTTCTTCTTCTTCTTTTCCAGCCTCTCCTTTCTTCAGACCTCTCCCCTGATTCCTCCACTCTTTGTTGCATCTGCATCATCCACCTTTCTCTCCCACTTTTCTTCGTCTTCGTCGATGTAAATTTTACTTTTATTGTATTTTCTAAGAGGACATTGAAGTATATTAAAGAAAATGCTGCTTTAAGGCCTGAACTGGCTGAACCTACCACGACCTTTATTCCTAATTCTCTCTTTTCCTGATCTGCCCTCTGCCCATCTTCATCGCTTCTTCCTCATTTTTAACTCTTTCTCCTTTTTCTTCGTCATGTCTTTGGTACCTTCCCGCTCCGTCTGTCCTTCTCTTTCTAACTTTCTTTTCTTCTTCACTACCTGTTTTGTAATTCTGTGTGACTCACTGCCATGAATAGAGCGCCAGGGTCTCCTCTGAACCACGTCATCCGCTATGAATCACGCTTTTCATCTGCTTTTTTTTCCCAGAATTCCTTTGTTTGTGTTATCGCCTGAATGCGCTTATTTAATATTCAAGGACCTGTGGAGGATCTCTGCTCACCTGTGAGCAGTGAAAACGTCATGTGAAGGTTATGTTAGAAATGAGTCGGGACTTTCTGGAATGATTAAAAAAAAGGTTTTTGATGACCCGATCCTTCGTCCCACTGACAGCAAACAAGGAGATGGAGCACTTCATCTCAACTCCACTTTATTTATATAGCACTTTAAAAACAACCACAGCTGAAAAAGTGCAAAGTGCTGTACATAAATAGACGAAACAATGTAAAAACAATAAAACGATAAGTAAAAGCAAACCATAAAACACTAAAACAAGGGCAGAGTCTCATGCAGGGTTGATTCATAGCCTGCCAAAGGGCCCAAGTCAACAGGAGGGGGTTCACAAGGGCCACTGGGGCCAAACACCCTCATGTTAAGGCTATACAGCCGCCAAGTATTAGGACCCAGAGATGCAGAAACCAGGCAGGGATTGTGTAAAACCAGGAATCAATTTATTAACAAAACGAAGAACAGAAAACACGCTCAACAAGCGGAATGATAAACAAACAAAAGGCGCACTCAAACGGAGTGGATGAACTAAGGGAGCACCGACAAAGTGGGTATGACACGACGCACGCGTGGAAGCGGCAGACAGGCACTGAAAAGAAAAACACAGCACGTAAGAGGCTGGAAAAAACAAAGGACAAAATAATGACTTTTGATAACAAGAGAGGAAGACAAAGAGACTCGTACTTACGGACCAAACAACCAGAACTCGACATGGGAATGAGGAATAATCCGGCAAAGGAGAGGAGCAGGTCCATGCCTTAAATACTCTCCCTGATCAGGGAGAGTGACTGCAGGTGATAGCAGTGGGAGGAGCTGGCAGCAGGTGAGGGGCTGCCCAGCCCTGGATCCAGGGATAGACAGACAGACACACACACAGGGAAAAGGGAGAGGAGACACACAGGGAGAGACAGGAAGCCAGGATCATAACACCTCACTGTTTTTTTCTCATTGAAATTTAAAAGTTCAAGGCCATTCAGGCTTTGATGTCTTCAAGACATGACAGAGGTGGTGTGAGGGGGAAGGCATTTTTCCTTTTCAGCGGCACATATGTCTGACTGTCATCATAACAATGAAAAGAGATGCCATGCTTTCTCAGGATGGAGCCCAGAGGCAGTAAATACAGAGAGAAAAGCAGGGGCCCTAAAATCGACCCCTGTGGAACCCCATACAGCAGTGGAGCAGAGCTGAATTTCCAAGGTTTACACTCCAAGTCCTGTCGGCCAGAGAAGATTTGAACCACTCCAGTGCAGTGACACAGATGCCCACTAGGTGGCGTAACCGAGCCACTGGGGTGTTATGGTCCACAGTGTCAAAAGCAGCAGTTAGGTCCAACAGAACCAGAATTACAAGGTCACCAGAGTCATTAGCCAGGAGGATATCATTAAAAACTGAAAAACTCTTCTAAAATCAACGCTGCGTTGTCTTCGGAGTTCCTCCTTCTATCACGTTTCTTTCTCTGAAGCCAGGATTACCAGGATTTCACATAAAGAATAAGTGACTCCAGGAGTCCAAGCAGAAGACTTTGTTCAGCTCTCTGAATTTTCCAGATTCCTGGTAAAGAGACTTGAGATTGTGACTACATCGTGTCATTTCTTTTTTAAAGGCTCTGTAGAGTCTTTATGTTAGAAATCCAGTTCGTTCTGCTCAGTTCCTTCAGTTTCTCTCCTTTTCCCTCTCGTGTCCGTGTGTTCATGAACAGCTTCAGGATGTTTGCAGTATCCTGAAGCCGCTCGTCTTCTCTTTGACTTTGCTTGAAATAGATGAAGGTGAGCTCAGTCTGACTCGTCTTCGCGGTGATGAAATATTGGCCAGGTCAGATTTTAAAGGTCTTTTCAGAGGGTCACGAACTAATTCGCTCTTTCTTTTTTCATTCTCTCCTTCCTGCAGGTGAGCCAGTCACACCACCCTCAGCTCTACCCAGCACCTCCCCTCCCACCTCCCTCTTCCTCAGCCTAATCCCATCCTCCTCTGCCTCACCCTTTCCTCCCGCTTCTTGTTGGAACAGCACGCCGCCATGTCTCTCTGGGCTTTTCCCGCCCCCTTCCTCCTCCTCCTCCTCATCTTCCTCCTCCCACTGCCTCCCTGCCAGCCGGAGTCCCAGCGCAGCGAGCCCAGCGGCGACCCCAACCTGCGAGCGGTCTCTCCCTCCTTGTTCCCCTCCTCCTTCCCGCCCTCCATGTCTTATGATAACAGCAGCACTTCCGGCAAGAAAGACAAGTGTGAGGAGGTGCCGACGTGCCGGCCCGGCATCCTGCTGCCCGTCTGGCAGCCGAACCGGCCCGGGCTCGGCGACCAGGTGGCCCGAGCTGTGGTGTACTTTGTGTCACTCATGTACATGTTCCTGGGAGTGTCCATCATCGCCGACCGCTTCATGGCGTCCATAGAGGTCATCACGTCGCAGGTGAGAGCGAGTGAATGGAGAGAAAAGAAAGCAAAGCGCCCACAAAGCCTCCAAACTTGAAGGTTTTAAAATGTTTGTTATTCATATTATGCATAAATCACCACGTTATTGAAGGTTAATCAGTGTTAGACGCCCGCCGGGTAAGTCACGTCATTGTCAGCGGAGAGTCCACAGTTGTCCCTCTCTGACCATTTGTCCTCTATAAAAGTATAAATGACCCTCTGCTGTTTCCAGAGACAGAGACAGAACTGTGTGTGTTTATTTATTTATTGTGTGTTTACCCAAGAGAGCGACGGTCATGAGGTGCATCTGTGTGGACCCAACGCAGCAGGAAGTACTGAGGTGTAGTTCATCATCCTCTGAATACAGTACAGCTGGTGGAAGCTGGTGCAATGTGTCACAGTGAGACATCTGTGTGTGTGTGTGTGTGTGTGTGTGTGTGTGTGTGTGTTGTCCCAGGCGGCCTGTAATGGTTCGGATGTTGAGGTTGCAGTCATGAGCACTGTAGAAAAAGAGAGGAGGAGTCCTCGGAGGTTTGAATGGAGTAGGAGGACGAGGAGACGTGAAGGTCGGCTGGAGCGAGTAAAAAGGACGAGAGACAGCAGCAAAGCGAGAAGCTGATTCTCTTTCAGCCGTTTGTGGGAATCAATGAACCAGCAGCGGATCTTCAAGGCAAATGGTGAACAAGCGAGTTGGCAGAGGAACGTAGCTCCTCAGCTGTTCAATCAAAGCTTTGGAGATCTCACTATTTCAGAAATTTCTACTTTATTTTGAAATGTCCACTATGGTACCATGTAGTGCTGCTGATCAAAGGACTGAAGCATTTTGTGCCTGATATGCTACAACTTTGATTGAACAGAGCAAGTTAATGGAAAACAGCTGAACACCTCAGGTGGGCTGTAATGGAGGACAGGAGTTGTCCACAGTCAGGGATATTATTTAAGTGCTGCTGATGAACGAAGCTGCTCCTCCTCCTCACTGTCGGATGATTTAATGAATTATCTTTCTGTCTCTATTCACTCATTCCACGGACATGGACACTCCTGCATTTAGTTTGAAAGTAGGATCCAGCTGTGACGCTCGATATGTACGCACCATATGTCTTCAAATTAAAGCCTGGTCTCAAACAGTGGCTGTGGGCGCGGTTGACACAAATAAGTAAATACAGGCGGGAGGAAGCAGAGGTGATAAGTGGGGCTGAATGATGAGAAATGAAAGAGCTGACGGAGGAAAGAGGCCCATCATCTGTCCTTTTCAAGATCAATGATAATGAATGTCCGATTATGTGTCCCACAATCCATCACTGTGACTGCCACAGCAACGCCTGTTTGGCAGAGGGTTGGTCTGTTTGTGTTGTCAACACACTTGTTTTTTCCACAGGACTCGAAAAAGTGCTGAACATCATGGCTCATCCACAGAGTTAATTTACAGTCAGTCAACACTGTGTGTGTGTGTGTGTGTGCGTGTGTGTGTGTGTGTGTGTGTGTGTGTGTGTGTGTGTGTGTGTGTGTGTGTTGGGCCAACAGGAGAAAGAGGTGACCATCACGATGCCTAACGGGGAAACATCAGTGGCGACGGTTCGGATCTGGAACGAGACGGTGTCCAATCTGACGCTCATGGCTCTGGGCTCCAGCGCTCCAGAGATACTTCTGTCTGTCATTGAGGTACTCGCTCAGTCTCCTGTGTTTATATGTCGGTCAGCCATATTTGACTCGTCCCTCACACACGTCACGCCTCTCCAGGTGTGTGGTCACGACTTCAAGGCCGGGGAGTTGGGACCAGGAACCATCGTTGGCAGCGCCGCCTTCAACATGTTTGTCATCCTCGGGATCTGCGTGTGGACGATCCCCAACGGCGAGACCCGCAAGATCAAGCACCTCAGGGTGTTCTTCATCACCGCCTTCTGGAGCATCTTCGCCTACATCTGGCTCTACCTCATCCTGTCTATCATGTCACCCGGCGTCGTGGAGGTGAGACAGACCCCCCCTTTCTAAAATGTCATTTTCTCTCAATAAAGACAAAACCCAAAAGAAAAAGAGAGAAGGATCGTGATGTGTGTGTTTCAGGTGTGGGAGGCCTTGGTGACCCTGCTCTACTTCCCCGTGTGTGTCATCCTGGCTTGGATCGCCGACCGCCGCCTGCTCTTCTACAAGTACATGGGCAAGCGTTACCGTGCGGACAAGCGCCACGGCATCGTCGTGGAGACGGAGGGAGACCTGACACCCAACAAGGGCGGCATGGAGATGATCATAGACGGCAAGTTCCCACCACGAGGGGGCGCCGTGGTCCCTGCCGAGAACTGCGGGGGCGGGAATCAGGACGGTACAGCGGGCGCTGCGGCCAATAACATCGGTGCGGCAGCGGGGGCCATGGCGGCGGGAGCCAGGGGCACCTTGCCCATCTCCAACAGCACGATGGTCAATGTGGAGAGCAGCAAGGAGCTGGACGAGAGCCGCAAGGAGGTGAGAGACGGGGAGGGGGGAGAGAGATGCGACACATTTTCCCCAGCAGAGTTTTTGCATGTTTCACCTCCATCACTGCACGAGGAAACGCTGAATTCACACTTTTCCTCTTCCCGCACAGCAGTAATGCAGCATCAGAGAGGCTGAAATGAGGAAGGTCTTAATTCACGCAGCTTTAACAGAGCCCGTTCAGTCATCACCGTGTTCTAATGATTCTCTAAACTCATTTCACCGATTTTTTTTGTTTGCGAAAGCTGCATTTTACACCAAAAACACAATTTCTTCTCTCCTGATTACGGCATGATTGAAGTGCAAAACATGGATAATTTGCCCGCAGGAGGCCGTAACAGCTGATGATAACATGTGGGGCTGTTTCCAGCTGTGATGAATGGCTGCAGTTCAGATTTAGTTTGTGAACTTTTTACTTCTTTGAAAACACAGAATACAGATCACAGTATGCAGAGATTCGATGCTCTTCCTGTTGAGGAGAAGGAGGAGAGGAGCTCAGACAAGTTTAAGAGGCACCGATAGGACAGAGCGATGGACATGTGGGAGGTTTGAGAGGCTGGATGCAGCTCAGCTTTGCACTTCACATCGTAATGTGCTGATGCATTAAACCACTCGTGCAGTCATGCATGCCGTCAGTGTGTGTGGTGTGTGTGTTTCAGTCAGGAGTGTGTCCTCTCGTCAGGAGTGTGTACTCTCCTCTGTCCTCCAGGTGATTCGAATCCTGAAGGAGCTGAAGCAGAAATATCCCGACAAAGAGCTTGACCAGCTGGTGGAGCTGGCCAACTACTACGCCCTGCTGCACCAGCAGAAGAGCCGAGCCTTCTACCGCATACAGGTAACACACACGCACGCGCGCGCGCGCACACACACACACACACACACTCATTTACATTGAAAGTCTAGATGTGACACGTTACACTTTAGAAAGACGTGAGACTAAATGTCAGCGTCCTGTCCGTCTCCCTCAAGGCGACTCGCATGATGATCGGGGCTGGCAACGTCCTGAAGAAGCACGCCGCCGACCACGCTCGCCGCACGGCCGTGACCGACGAGGAAGAGCCAGAAGACGAAGACCTGGGGATATGCAGCCGCATCTCCTTCGAAAGCGCCCACAGTCAGTGCATGGAGAACTGCGGCGTCCTGACGCTGGCTGTCATCTGTCAAGGTAGCGAGGGAGATGATGTTTAGTTCACGTGAAGCTTTTATGAACTTTTATTCTGTGAGTTTGTGGTTTTTCTGCATGCCGAGCTTAAAGTAACCAGCCCAGACTTTATGTTTACGCACTGGTCTGCTCTTCAGCCTCTGGGTTAAAGCAGCGGTTAAAGGAGGGCTCAGATCCTCCATTTAAAAGAGCGCTTTCAGCTTCGCACTGTCTTTAAAACTGTCGGTCGTTGTGGAAATCGATGCAGCAGAACCAGAGATATCATCTTTTTCAGCCCCAGCTGACGTGACCTTATCAGATTTCACAAAGCTTCATTCATGTGCAGTCTTCCTCCCCAAGAGTAAGAGCAGAAGGGCATTTTAAAGCACTATTTTCAGACTTTGCATTTGATCAGGTGATAGATTTGAATTACAGTCTGTGTAAAGGGAACCTCCAGCAGACGGCAGAGATTTATCAGGATGGAAAAACGTGACGGGGTGTAATAATGTTTTCAGAGCAGAATCTCTTCAGATTACAGCTTTTTTAATGACGCAAAGTTTGAAAGATGATGTGCTCCGTCTTCATTTCGTTCCACTTCTGCCGTCCAGGCGGTCTGGGAGAGAACACCTTCTACGTGGACTACAGGACAGAGGACGGGTCGGCCAACGCCGGCTCAGACTACGAGTACAGCGAAGGAACGCTGGTGTTCAAACCTGGAGAGACTCGCAGAGAGATCAAGGTGAGCGACGATTTCATTTTTTTATTTCTAGATATTTATTAATATACTTGAATATATTCAGTTTCTGCGTTTTACCTCGAAATGTGTCTTTTTTGTATTGTTTTATTGTTCATATTTCTGCAGGCGTGAGCCTTTCAGCTGCCTCCAGCCGTGTGAAAGTGGATCTTATTGATTACCTGACACCACGATTCACACCGTTACTGCCGTGTGTAGAAATACTCTGATAGTACTGCTGCTACTGCGTCTGCTGCAGCCCACAGATACGAAATGAAGGTTTAACAGAAACAAAGGGGCCATTCAAAGCTGTTCTGATAAACAGCTGTACATTAACGATGGATCAGACCAGTGAAAAAGCAGACACGCTGCAGCTGCTTCAGGCTCTGCTGACGCTGATTACCGCTTGTCCGTCCTCACAGAGATCATACACAGGATTTAAACAGAACGTCTCTGTGAGTATTTTAGACCTCAGAGTTACTGAAACAGCATTTTTGCTCTGTACATTCATACTGAGAACAGAGAGGAGAGCACACGACGAATCAAGGAATAACAGTTTAAAAAGAGTGCAGCAATACGTAATTGATTACTTTTTAAGTACATCATTAAATGAAAAGAGTAAAGTTTATGTTGCTGCTTTTCAGCTAAAAACCCTCCAGGTCTTCAACGAAAAGAAGGAAGTTCAATGCAGGCGCGGTGCCAGGATTTCAGTTTTGGGGGGGCCACAGTTACTTTGGGTGGTCCACCGTTACTTTGGGGGGGCCTCTTAATTCCCACTGGTAGTCTCACTTAAACAACAATGACTGGTATCAGGCTGTGGAGGGCGACTAGTACATCAAGCTGATTATGACTCGTTCAAAATCTTTTTAAAAAACCCGTCAGGCCCGTCAGGCCCGTCAGGCCCACCCCTAACGCCGCGCCTGGTTCGATGTTCTTTGGTTGCAAATGTTCCCAAACGTTTGTCTCTGCGATCTGAACTTGGGATCAGACAACATAGTTTTCACTGAGACGCAGAAGCAGAATGGTACTTTTTAAAGTGCACTCGTCTGAATTAAAAGCACGCAGGTAAAGTGGAGGTAAGCCAGGCCGTCTCTCCTCAGACTGGAGGTTTGATGAAAGATGAAAAGAAGAGCGAGGGCTGGATGAAAGGCGAGCAGCCCGAAGAGTCACATAAAAGAAGCATGGGGGGGGCGGGACATTAGAAAACAGACAGGGTAAATTGGCCCATCTAGCATGAGCGAATGGGTGAAGAAAGACTGAGTGAGTACATCACAAAGGTCAGTGTCATTATTTGAACAGCACACGGTGGATTTCATCCATCACTGTGCCAGCAACCAGCAGCAGAAACCAATTAAAGCTGAACGTCTCGCTCGTGTGCCAGAGCTCCGTGTCATCGCTG
Source organism: Chaetodon trifascialis (assembly GCF_039877785.1). Taxonomy (NCBI): domain Eukaryota; kingdom Metazoa; phylum Chordata; class Actinopteri; order Chaetodontiformes; family Chaetodontidae; genus Chaetodon; species Chaetodon trifascialis. The sequence continues at coordinate 27,713,170 of NC_092064.1, read as the reverse complement.
CAGCCTTCACAGGACGTGTCCTCTGCTGATGATAGCGAGGAGGTCGACACTCTTTGTGATGAAGAGTCATAATTGTTCTATCAAAAGGAGGAGACATCATTCATTCAAGCTGCAATGAATCTAATTTGCACCGGAGACAATTATTCAAGTCTAAAGGACGACGGTGTGCAAAGCCTGATTCAGCATGGTCACATTTCAGTGCAGAGCAGTGATGATAGCAGATAATAACACTGATTTAAGGTGTTTTCAGATCTCCAGCTTGACCAGTGAGTCCGACTGAATGCACGATGTCCCTCAGAGCCAACGGCAGCGCGTGGACGCCTGTGCTGTGTCTCTGCACGTCCACTGAGTGAGCGAAGGTCTGCGCTGCGTCCTCAGCGAGCAGGTTGACCCCATCAGTAACACAGACGAGACAGTCGATCATCAAAGTGTCGGCTGTCTGATGAGTTACTGCGGGACCAAACAAAGCTCGTCATCTGCTCGTCTGTCAGCAGGAAGCAGTGGTCAGACAGTGTCAGTCATAATCAATTTCTACCTTTTAGTCAAAGTAAAATAGACTTCTAATCTCTCAGGAGCACAAATGTTCACTTGACTGTGGCGGTCTGAGGTCAAAGGTCAAGGTCAGATCAGACGATTGCAGAGCTTTATCATCTATCCAAAAGTCGCCTGCTTCGTCTCTTCGTGCTGCATCGCGGCTGAACTCCATCCAGAGCGAGTTGAGCCTCATTGGATTACAGTGCCAGCATAATCTGATTTTGTAGCGCCCACCTGTTAGTTAGCGTGCGCTGAAACGATCCGATGACAGCAGCCTCCGGATGAGTCGTGTAAGTGGAGCCGCTGCTTATGTGATGAGCGGGTTGATACCAGCTAACTTTAAACAGATCACAGAGTTAAACAGCACGTCACAGAATAATGACTCATTAACGACTCTTCGCTCTCCAGGTCGGTATAATCGACGACGACATCTTCGAGGAGGACGAGCACTTCTTCGTGCGCCTGCTGAACCTGCGCGTCGGCGACGCAGAGGGGATGTTCGAGAGCGATGAGGTGGGCGCCACCCCCAAAGCCCGCCTGGTTGAGCCCCTGGTCGCCACGGTGACCATCCTGGATGACGACCACGCCGGCATCTTCACGTTCAGCGAGCGCATGGTGCGGGTGAGCGAGAGCGTGGGCACCATGGAGGTGACGGTGGTGCGTAACTCGGGCGCCCGTGGCACCGTCATCCTGCCGTACCACACCGAGTCCGGCACCGCCAAGGCTGGAGACGACTACGAGGACGCAAGAGGAGAGCTGGAGTTCATCAACGACCAGACCACGTGAGTCAAACTGGACATCGCTGGTTTTTACGTGAAGCTTATCCAAAAAACCGCCAGATGTTTTCCTCTGGAGGCGGAGACCAAAGCAGAGCTGAGAGCAGAGTTAATATTTGATTCATCAGGCGGACACGAACAGAGCTCCACCCGACTAAAAGCCAGTGTCTGTCAGATGTCGTGTTCTTTTAAAATCAGTGTTTTGCAGCCCTTCGGCTTCCTGCAGCAGTTAATCAGGCGGCCGGTTGGAAAACAGATAATCTCTGACTCCCAGAATGCATCGCTCTGCAGGTTTCTACGGAGATCTACAGATTTCTGTGCTGAGTAATGTCTCTCCGGCAGGTGAAATGCCTGATTTGATTTCAGATACATTTGGATTCATGAGACAATGATGTCTTCATTCCTCTGAAGCTCATATTGAAGGAGTTTATCTCTAAGAATGATATGCAGTAAAAGAGAGAGAGGAAGGGCAGAGATCCGCTCATCATCCTCACCTTTCCTCTCCTTTATTCTCCCCCCTCCACCCCCTCCAGCTTTGTCTTCTGTCCTCCTGCTTCACCCTTGTGCTTGACAACACTCCCATCCCTTATTGATCCGGGCTGAGCTGATGCTCGAGTCCTCTGTCTGTGTGAAGAGTCACAGTTTGCATGTGTGTGTATGTGGTGTGTTTGAGTACTTACCTTTCATGGCACTGTGAATGTGATGTGCTTGTTTGACTGACACCTCCCTCATAATGTCTTTTCCTCAGCCAGCCTCTGGAGTCTGTCATGAAGTTACGTAAAACCTGAAACCCTGCATGGACTCAGGATTTGATTTCGGTTTAAATTATGAAATATATTTGGCGTGTGAGCGTCTTTAGCCATGCTAGCTGAGAGGCTCCAGGGTGGGCAGAGTCTCTGACAGTCGCTCTGTTAAGCCGGACTGAAACATGTCATCAAGTTCATAGACTAGATGCATAAGATGCTGAGATACTGTGTCTCATCTCACCAGTAAAGAACTCTTTTTGTTCCTGACCTCGGTGGTTGCTGTTGCGGGGAGTAGCAGGAGGTGACGGCTCGATGAGATGTGCATGTCTGAGGAGTTTGATGAGGCACATTTTCTTTCATTATCAGTGTGGACACCTTGCAGGGCGTGCTGCAGCGCAGCAGAGGGTTAGCTGTGAGGCCTGTTTTTGTGCGTGAAGCTCGGTGGGCTGTGTGCGATATTAATCCCAGCAGCTCTGAGCTGATGTGAACTGGCAGCTTCACTGACTGACAGCGTCCTGAAGCAGGTGAGACAGGGCTGCTGATGGCTGACTGGATGGGTCTCAGTGTTTCTGTGATGATGGAAAACTTTCTGCTATGTTTCTCACAGTGTCAGCAGCACCTCGCCTCTGCTCTGAAGGGTGAATTTATTCCATTTTGTTCCTCTGGTGGTTAATGATGGCCCGGTCGCCCTGCCTGAGTGTGTGTCACCTGGACTGACACGTTGTCACTTTTTTCACTTCATCTGCGGCCACAAGCTTTCTCTGTCCGCCTCGTCTGTCCCCTCTGGTCCTCTTCAGCCTCTGTCCGACCACATTCAGCCGCTTCATTACTGCTGAGGCGCCGACAAGCCTCCAGCTCCAGCTTTGGCTGTGAAAATCACAGTGGCTGCACTCCCACAGTCCTTCATGCCTCTGCAGCTCAGAGGACTTTCACCTTGGGAGGAGACTCCTTCCTCGCAGACCTCAGGGAGCTCTATGAGGAGAGCAGATTTGGCTCCTCTTTAGCGTCACATCATGTCAGGTAGAGTCGTGGTAAAGACGTCCTCTGGGACCTGGACTCCACGTCCGTCTCCACCCTTCAGGAGCTTTGCTTGCTTGTGGTTAGAAACTGGAACCCTCCCCTCCGTTGCTCCTCGTCTCGTGTTTGCACCCCCTTCTTTTAGACCTCCCTCCTTCATGTGTCCCTGCTTTGTTCTTTCCACTTTTGTCTCTGCCGTCCTCGGCTTCACTCTTTCCATTCATGCACTGTTTTCTCCGTGCCTTCACTTCCTCTTCCTCATCTCCATACCTTCATCTTTCATTCTCTGTTCCTCTTCAGCCACCTCTTCCTCTCTGCCTGATTTCAATCTCTGCCGTCTCTCTCAGTTTCCATAGTGACACTTCAGTCCGGCAGCGCTCCTGTAATCATCACTTCCTCTCCTCTCAGACCAAGCCATCACCGCTCACACGGCATTTTCCTTTTTCCTACTTTCTCCTCCTTTGCTCCTCAGTTTCAGTGCTGTCGGCCTCATAAACTTTAATTCATCCAGTGGAAACTTTCAGAGAATGTTCCCTGAAGATCCTGCACGTATGTTATATATCAGATATGAATGAAAGCATTATGCATTAAAGCGTCATCAGCAAACGTCTTTACATGTAAACTGGCTGTAACAAGAGCAGACAGACCCAGGCTGAGAGCAGCTGGTGAACACAGCGGAGCATTTAGCAGCTAAAGAGCAGATGTTTCCTAAAAGAGAGGGAATGTTGGACTTATAGAGACGTCTCAGCCCAGACGTCTCCTTATATGTTTTTATTCATGTCGGTGGATGAAGCAAAACACATCCAGCATGTGAGCAAATAGGGATTGACTGAGAGGTCCTGACCTTCGATCTAAAGCGCCTTCTCCGTACACTCATCCATCACCACTTCCGTCCTCTCGTACCGTCCTCTCACCGTCTATTTCTGCCTGAATGTCTCACTCTCTTCTTCTTTGCTTCTTTTTTCTAACTGCGACCTTTGACTGACTCATCGATCCCGTCCCTCTCTCTGCGTCCTGCTTTCTTCTGCTCTGATGTACACAGCAGCAGGTCCTGATCAGAGTCAACAGGAGGGAGACAGCTGCAGTGTGTGCGTGTGTGCGTGTGTGTGTGCGTGTGTGTGCGTGTGTGTGTGTGTGTGTGTGTGCGTGTGCGTGTGTGTGCGTGTGCGTGTGTGTGTGTGCGCGCGCGTGTGTGTGTGCGTGCGTGTGTGTGTGTGTGCGCGTGTGTGCGTGTGCGTGTGTGTGTGTGCGCGCGCGTGTGTGTGTGTGTGTGAACTTGTCGATAACAAGGACGACCTGTGGTGAAGACCCTTTATTGATTAAATGCTTTTTTTCATTTGCGTCTTTCACTGACAGCTCTGTGTGTGTGTGTGTGTGTGTGTGTGTGTGTGTGTGTGTGTGTGTGTGTGTGTGTGTGTAGTCAGACTTTCCAGGTGAGGATAATTGATGATGAAGAATATGAAAAGCATGAAAACTTCTACATCGTGTTGGAGGAGCCACGCTGGCTGAAGAGAGGAATCTCAGGTACGAATGAACAGACTCAGTTTGAGTTCATGTGATTTTATTTTTATTTTATTTGATATTTAATATAATAATAATTACACGACAGCATGTGTAGGGCTGAGAACTGAACCCCATCTGAGGCAATATGGAAGCAAAGCGTTGAAATGTGAAAGTTAAAGTTGCTGATATTGAATTTGCTGGTTTAGTGATTCTTTGCTCAGAAAGTTCCAGATTTCACTCAGTTTTTGGACGTTTTTCACACCACGAAGGAAAAATGTGATGCGTTGTTGCCTCTCGGCTCTGGTGGAGGAGTGAAGCACCTGGTCACCTGGTCCAGAGGTTAGAACAGACTCGTTGTCTTCAGCTTCACAGACGAAAAAACGTCCTGCGGAGGGTTTTGTCGGCTGATCTCTCCTCACATGAAACATAAAACCTAAACAGTCAGATTGATGCGTGTCGTTGACAGGCTTGTACCGACGGTCAGTGCAGCTTCCAGATTAAAAAACATGAAACGGTTTATTTCTCTGCTGCTTTGCTTTGTGTTTTCAGGGCTTCAGCCTCTCTTTCTTTGGCCTTCAGCTCCGGTTTGTTGTTTAGCTGCTTCAGTGACCTGCTTCACCCACAGGGATCAATAAAGCTCCATCAGACGCCGCAGTGTGACATATAAAAAACACCAGCCGCTGCGGGACAGAGGAAGATTTCTGTTCATGATGAAGGGCAGGACGTGATGATTTGTTTGTTTGTGTTGACATGATGAGTGAGTGACAGCAGGTGAAGTTTAGACGAAGAAGAGCAGCTGACAGTAAACGTCTCTGGTGCTTAAACTTAAACTCGGATGTTTTATTGAGGAGCCTTTCATAGTGTTGCTGCTGTCTGAATGTGTGCTGTTATTATATCTTATATATTTATATTCTGCTGCACTCACTGCTTTTTCCTGTCCTCTCTTCACAGCTCTGCTGCTCAACCAAGGTGAGACCATCCGATTGTTCCTTCTCTGTCAAACCGTTTTCATCGTCACTTAAGCTTATTATTATTTTTATTTTTTGTTCTATAGAAAGGCAGAAAGTCACAATAATAATAATAATAATGTGAGTCCTGGCAGCTCGGTGACGTCACTCAGAGGTGTGACGGTCTCGTCTCTACCTGCTCGCCACTGCAGCGTCGTTGATGACGGCGGCAGGTGACGAGCAGTCGGAGCAGCGTTCTTCTGAAAGAAAGGCTGCGGCTGTTTGAACGTCTTATCCAGGCGGCGTCAGCAGAGACTCATTACTGTCAGGCAGTTATTCCAGATGACTTTCATCTCCCATGTTTCACATTAGCAAAGTCCGAGTGAGATTTGAACAGATGCCATGGTCTGTTTGAGCTGTAATCGCTCAGGTGTTCTGCTCATTGTTTGCTCTGCGCCTCACCTGGTTTAGCCCTGCTGGGGGGGCGCAGGGTATTTGTCTGTTTGCGTCTGGATCACTGGAGGACTGGCCTCGTGAATCTCAGCACGGCACAATAGAACAGTTTGGAGATAAATGCTCAGAAATGAGTCGGCGCTCCGGCCTTCCTTTGTGTCTGTGGCCTTCTTAGACAAACAAATGGAGCCTGCAGCGGCTGCGCTTTACCATGTGTACATATATCATGATATTACGAGGAGCTTTTGTGTGGGAGGCGAAAGAGTGAAAACGTTAAGACTTGATTGATTTGTTCAAATTGTTCTGGGATTAAATTCACAGCCTGGAGTAAACGTCGAATCTGGGACGTCTTCATGCAGCGTGAAATGAAAGTTGTGCATGTAAGCATGTACATGTCAAATCTAAGATCCTCCTTCCTGTGGACTGAAAGCCCCGTGGATGTGAGTCCTCTTAGTGTGCGACAAATTGAAATGAACATAAATATCAGAGACGGCCGAAGCAGAATTCAGAGCCCACAGGGTCGAGTACGAGCGGTACGATGACACATTATGCCGCTCGTTGTCCTGAAGCAGAGCCGATCTCTGGTGGAGGCTGAAACATGTCGCCGCCCAGAGGAAACACCTCAGAGTGGAGTGACGCCATGTTTGAGTTTGTGCGTCCGACTGTGTGTTTGTGTGTTTACGACAGCTTGAAAAAGTGTCAGTGAACGCTGCAGGCAGGGCAGACATATGCTGCTTCGCTCTTACAGGCTTCTCGCAATTAACCAGAAACTGCCGAGGAAGAGGACCTGCACACGCACACACACACACACACACACACACACACACACACACTCTCTCTATATTCCCACCCTGAGCAGAAGGGATGAGTGAGAAACACTCACAGCAGACATGAAACAGCTCAGTGTTAATCCCTCTTTCTCTAAGTTGCTGGTTGCTCTCTCTCTCTTAAACACTGTATGGAAGCCCAGAAGGACAAACTCTGTGAAAAGAGACCACGTCTGCTCAGTAGACCTGCCGTCCAGCACAGCAGAGTTTTTGTCGTTCTTGGATTTCAGACAGTAGGAGAAGCAGCGACGTGCAGCGTTCAGGTCTGAGGTTTGATTCAAGCCAAAAAACAAACTCTCACTTCAGTTCGACTTTCAAAATAAAACTTGCTGATGATGATAATGAGCGCGTGGTTAACGCTGTGGAACAGTTGTAGGTGTTAGCTTTCACCTCGTTTACGAGGACATTTATGATGGACATTTTTCTTTAAATCCTAAAAGCCCCTTTGACTGTGCAACGATGCAGAATACGCTGGCAAGCTAACATAATGCTATTGCTAAAAGCATCTTCACCTCCACGTCGTCCTCTTCACCCTCGACAGGAGCGACTTCACACTCTCCTGCTATTTTTAGGGTTTTCGACGCGTAGAAGCGGCCATAATGGCCAAAGCTTGTTCACGTTGGAGATTTATCTGATGAAGCTCTGACAGACTGAAAAAGAAAACCAAATCCTGCACAGGTCTACGTTTGTGGACAGTTTTCATCGTAGCACCATCAAACGTTAGCCGTAGCCTTAAACAGAAGATGTTTTCTCCCCGTTTCGCAGCCAAACAACGACGTGTTCACGGTTTGGGAGAAACTTTCCGCCCTGCTCGTCATCCCTCTCTGCAGATCCACCTCTCCAGTCTTTGTCTTTCTGTCGCCGTGTCGTTGTTTTTCTGCTTCCTCACACACACACACACACACGCACGCACACACACACATCCATCTGTCATCTTCTCATGTCCCTCTCCCACGCTGTGTGAGAACACACACACACACACACACACACACACACACACACACACACACACACACACACACACACACACACACACACACACTCACCTCGTGCTGATGCTCACAAGCGCAGCTCCGAATAAAACGCTGACTCATGATCTATTATTGATGGAGGTGGAACTGGAAATATCTGTGACATGCATTTCAGTTCCAGTCCGCACTCACTGTTGGTTTCCCTCTTGTTTCCTCCACATCACCCCTCCCTTCTCCCCACAGAGGGGGGGGAGGGCCAGATGAGCGCCGAGGAGGAGGAGGCCCGGAGGATAGCTGAGATGGGGAAGCCCATCCTGGGAGAGCACAGCCGCCTGGAGGTGGTCATCGAGGAGTCGTACGAGTTCAAGGTGCGCGTCCGTTCGTTGATTTCTTGTCTTTATGTGATGTCCTCTGGGGGAGCAGCGCCCCGTTCAGGTTGGCAGTGGCTGCCAGTAAACGTGCTGACAGCTCACTGATGGTTGCCTGAAGCAGCTTTAAAGTTTATTACTCAGCCTGATCATTTTGTTGTGATTGAGACTAATAAAAGGAAAAGAAGACTCCCCAGAAAATAAACTGTCATTTTCAAGGTTTGATCTGCACAGCATGTGATTTTCAGGCCTGTCCAAGTAAAATGTGACTGTTTCTCTGCTAAATCCACAAACCAGAGCAGGACTGTGGACACTTGTGTCACTGTGAATCCTGATTTTGTGTACAAAAAGCATTGATCTGAGTGCTTCTGGACATGTTATATAATCCACGTTTACGCTCGTTCTCACACAGTGAACTCGGGTTCCTAACCCTTGCAGGTCTAAAGTGGGTTTGAATTATTGAGGAAGCACGCGTCGGCCTCCGTGCAGCAGCTAGCTCGAGGCGTGCAGAACTCAAGCCGTCATGGCGAGCGCAGAGCGCCGCTGCGTCTGCCCTTCAGGTTCACAGAGGACTGCGAGCCGTCGTATATTTGAAAATGTGATTTGGGTTCAGGTGTGTTTTAAGCAAATGAAAGCAGCTGCTGCCACATCTGCTGCCGCTCCAAGCAGTAAACAGTTTACTGCCATCGCAACAAGAGTTCAGGTCCGACACACAGACGGATAAATAAACCTCTGAAATTCAGTGATCTCAGCCTCTGCGTGACTGAGTCAGACTGTCGGGGTTCGTGACAATCGACCTGCAGAGTCCACAGACGATGCACGTGAGCCTCGGGTTGCATCGTCTGCTCCTTCTTGTGTTTTGTCGTTGAAGCTGCTGAGGTGTTTTCCTAAAGCAAAACAAACTAACAGTAAGTTTTTCCTCCCGTTGTCACGGCAGCGGCAGACAAACTCACATCTGTTCAAGCGCAGATCGTTTTATTTTTGATGAGTAGGTTTAGAGAAATTCCACTCCAGTACAGATGGAGGTTCATTGTGCGTGGTGGCAGGCGTCTCCTCGGACGGGAGATTAAATCCTCCTCAAATAAAACAGAGAATCGGCTCTGCTGGGTGGAGCAGGTGTGACACGGTGGAGAAAACGTCTTCTCCTCTTTAACTTTCCCAGTGAGCTGATTCCAGCGTTAACTCTCTCACTGTGAGCTCAGCTGCCCGTAAACCCAGCTCCCATAACACACACGTTTTTCACAAAAAAAAAGTCCAAATCAAAGCAGATGAGGATGAGATATCCCAGTAATACATCCCATAATGCAAATCACTAACATCTTTGATTAGACCACCTGGGAAAATTCACACTTTCTGTTAACGAGCGTGTTTTTATTGAAGACTCCTGAAGGAGGATTCAGGCTCAGATTGGTGCCTCTTTGAATTATCTTAAAAACATAATCAGCTGTATTTGTGCAGCACTTTTCAAAAGAATTTACAAAGAGCTTTACGTGGTTGACCAGGATTAAAACACGTAACGAGGCAAATAAATCAGTTAAAGATAAAGAAATGATAAATGGAATAAAACGCTCAATGATGAAGAACAACATGCAGATGAAACATGGTGGAAATGAAGCTGATAAGAAGCAACGTTTAGAGAAGACGTCGCTGATTCTGCAGTGAAAATGTTTCACTTCAGTGTCTTCAGCATCAGATTTGTTGAGTTTTCTCACTTTGAGCTCAATTTAAAAAGCCTGATTCCTGCCAGTGAAACCGGACCGAAGGTGTTTCAGCTGCTGCTGTGATAGACAGACGCAGCCCTCCAGCACAGCTCACCTGAGCGCCTCTGTCACCTGTCCTCGGCTGTAATTGGTTACTAATGAAGTGTGTTTGCCCTCTGATTGGCAGAGCACCGTTGACAAGCTCATTAAGAAGACCAACCTTGCGCTGGTGATCGGCACACACTCCTGGAGGGAGCAGTTTGTCGAGGCGGTCACTGTCAGCGCAGGTGAGATCTGAGTGTGTGTGCATGCATGCGTGTGTGTGTGTGTGTGTGTGTGTGTGTTTAATGATTCATGCTCATGAGTCACTGTTTGTTTCTTCCCGTGCATGCGTGGGTTCTCTCCGGGTACTCCGGCTTCCTCCCACAGACCAAAAACATGCTCATTAGGTTAATTGATGACTCTAAAAATTGTCCGTAGGTGTGAGTGTGAGTGTGAATGGTTGTTTGTCTCTGTATGTGGCCCTGCAATCGGCTGGCGACCGGTTCAGGGTGTACCCCGCCTCTCGCCCATTGTAGCTGGGATAGGCTCCAGCCCCCCGCAACCCCGAAAGGGATAGGCGGTATAGATAATGGATGGATGGATGGAGTCACTGTTTGTATAGTTCAAGTGAAGTTTATCATTCAGTCTGTCCGTGAGCCCTGAAGATCCTTTTAAACAGAGACTTTAAACATCAGTTTGTTTTGTTGTGATGTCATAAACTAGTATCTGTGTGTGTGATGTTTGCTGATGTGTTGTGTGGTTCAGTGTGTGTTTACATAGCTTACACACATCAGAGCTGACAGCCGTGAGAGGACTCTTTGCTGCTGATGCCGTTCGGTCGGACACACACGCTCGCAGTGTGACGTGCAGCTCACCTGCACACCTGTTGCTGCTGCTGTGTAAGCTGTAGGTTGTACTCTCCCTCCCTGCTGCTCAGCTCCTGTCGAGACCAGTATTGATCCAGGTCTTTAGCAGTACACACAGAGAGTCAAGTGAAGAGAAATTGCTTCTTTAGACGAGAACATGGAGTTAATTAAGATAAATGTCAGTTTACAGTATCTCTGTGGGCGACCTCTCTGTCGCCTGTCGTTAAAGAGCCGGAGGAGCCGTTTGGAGTTCAGCGCTGACGCTGCTGTAATATTGTGTCCTGTCTGTTAGAGACACTTACAGCTCATTATCTGAAGTGTTTTTGGAGGAAACGCTGCATAAAGATTTTTAGAGCTGCCCACAGACACTGCTTGAGACTGTCAGCACTGATTTCCAGGTAATTATTTAAAGTTAATGCTCAATTAAAGAATCAGTCAAGGACAAAACACTGCAGAGTTCTTTGTAGTAAATATGCAAATACAGAATTTTATCATAAAGTATCAGGAGTCTGTTTACATGAAAATATCAATGACGCAACAAGACGATGGCAAGAGAGAGCGATGCTGTGGAAGCACATGAGGACAGGCAGAGGGCTGTCACAGGGTGAGTTTAAATTCAAGGCCACCATCTAGTGGAAGTGACGGTTCACTACAGACGGTCAGCTGGGTGGTCTGTGGAGGACGGATGGGCTGGACGCTGGGCGAGGCGGACTGAGGTCACAGGAGGATATGAACCTGAGCGTGAGACAGGCATCAGGGAGAAGAGTGGAGTCTGTGTGCTGCAGGAGTCTGATTGGTGGATGGGTTACAGGTGTGCAGGTTGGCTAGTGTGCAAGTGGAGAGCCACGCCCAGAAAAACACACACACACGGGAAAAACAAAGAAGAAACACAAGGGAGAGGTGCACACAAACAGCTGGAGCTCGACGTCTCTCCACCCTTTATCATCTCGATATCAATAATCAATCATAAAATACATCAAACGCCTGCAGCCTGTCAGTAACTGCACGCTCAAAGTTCACCATCCGTCCACGCTTCATCGGATTTGAACCAAACTCGGCGTGTGTTCAGGAGGTAGCGCAGAACGTCTACAGTGAGTTTAATCAAGTTTGCTCAGCCGCATATGAGTCATGAGCTAAAATGTGATTGGTCACGCCCACTTGCACCGATCAATATGGCCCTCCAGGTTTGGTTCATACCAAAACTGTTTAGTTTCTGTCCACTGGGCCTTCATGTGAATGTTTTTGGTATTTGTGGCGCCCCCTATTGGTTGGGCCTGAAGATACACATGAAGATTGGACAAATTGTTAAAGAGTTATGGCCATTTTCCTGCTAAGCCCCGCCCTTTGTGAAGCTTATTGGTGGACGGCCATGTTTTTTCATCCTCAGTCATGTCATGCTGGATACCCATTTTGGTATTGGTACAGTCAGTCAGATGATATAGTGTGATGACATCATTGGGCATTAAGCACAGCGCCACCATCTGGCCAGTCGGTATGAGCTCCTGTGGTCACTTCCTGGTTCTTGCCGCTGCTGGCTCGTGTCCACACGGTTGAATGCACGTATTGTGCGTCAGCTGAATGGACAGAATGAGGCTGAGGGAGCGACAGAGAGGTGGACAAACGGCTGAGGCAGCTGCTGACAGGACTTCAGTCTGTGTATTGTACCTGTGTACTCTCTGAAGTATAAATACTGCGTTTTAATATCAGTGACGTTCATGGGAGCTGTGCAGCAGCTGTGTCAGTCTGCACGCTCATGTTGTTCCTGTTGAGGCTCTTCTGACTCTCCTCCATTCATTCTGTTTCCTGCCGTCAGGTGATGGCGACGATGATGAGGAAGGTCGTGAGGAGCGGCTTCCGTCTTGTTACGACTACGTCATGCATTTCCTCACCGTCTTCTGGAAGGTTCTGTTCGCCTGCGTCCCGCCCACAGAGTACTGGAACGGTTGGGCCTGCTTCTTAGTCTCCATCAGCGCCATCGGCCTCCTCACCGCCATCATCGGAGATTTGGCGTCACACTTCGGCTGCACCGTGGGGCTGCGGGACACCGTGACCGCCGTGGTGTTCGTGGCGTTGGGAACTTCTATTCCAGGTGAGTGAGAATCCTCTGTCACCGTGTGAGAGCAGGAGAAAGTCAACGATCATCACGAATCCAATCGATCTGTGAGAAAGAAGCTTCTGTGGTGAGCTAACACCTGGAAGGTGTGGGTGTGGTTTCCTCACCTTCCCCACCTTTACCGTGCAGCCACCTCTGTTTGTGTGTCAAGGTGTCTGATTTACTGTCTCCACCTCTTTCTCTCACCTCAGACACCTTCGCCAGCAAAGTGGCCGCCATCCAGGACCAGCACGCCGATGCGTCCGTCGGTAACGTCACCGGTAGCAATGCCGTTAACGTGTTCCTGGGGATCGGCGTGGCGTGGTCGGTGGCCGCCATCTACTGGAGAATCAAAGGAAAGGAGTTCAAGGTGGACCCTGGGTCGCTTGCCTTCTCCGTCACACTCTTCACCATCTTCGCTTTCATCTGCATGGCCGTGCTCCTGTTCAGACGCCGGCCCTCCATCGGCGGGGAGCTCGGCGGCCCGAGGGTGGCCCGCCTCCTCACCAGCCTTCTGTTCCTGGGTCTGTGGTTCCTCTACATCCTCTTCTCCAGCCTGGAGGCCTACTGCCACATCAGCGGCTTTTAGAAAGGAGATAGAGAAAGTTCTGGAAGGACAACACACACACACACACACACACACACACACACACACACACACACACACACACACACACACACACACACACACACACACACACACACTTTAACACTAAGTCCATACGGTCAACATGAAACAGGTGTAAGATTCATCTTTTTAAAGCACTCACTGCAGCCTGGAGGTGTCCTGGTCTTTGATGCAGGGACACTAAAATACTTCACATACATGTTCATACACACACTCACACACTTGTACACATGTGTAAACAGATCATAACAAACACGCACACACAGTTACAGGCATGATAAAGGCGAGAGGAAGTGTTTGTGAGGCTGCTGCAGCGAAGGCGGCAGAGAGGAGATGGAGGGAGAAAGAAAGTGATGGTGAAGTTTTAGAGGGTCAGGTCAGCCGCTGGAGATCATTTTAAAGCCAGGTGGGTCCAGGTGGGACGGGGGGGGCTGTCCTGTAAGATCAGATCCACTGATAGACAGCAGGTGGAACGGAAACCTGTGCACACCACACAAAATGTACCCATCTGCATTGCGTTGAAGGAACATCTTTGCGTGTCCCGCCCACCTCCTTCCCTGAGGAGGTGGAGCACTGTGTGAAAAAAACGAGTGGAATGTTTACAATAACAATAACATGAGGTTTGTTTACTACAGGAGGTCTGAAACACCGCATGGGCGGCTGTAAATAGGTAAAACCAGTGGAAGGTTTAAAATTCACGCTCAGACAAACACTGACCACGCCAGTGGGAGATCAGCAGGTGAAATAAAAGTCTCACACCTGCCCAGCATCCAGTCAGTGGTTTCCATGGTAACTGTAGCCCCTCTGACACGTCTGTGCGTCACACTGAGGATCATTTTTTGCATGTGTATCCGCATACGGAGCGTCTTCACATGAATCTCATATATATGACATAAAAGGGAAATCCACCTGTAAATGACATCCCCGCGTCAGTGCGTGCGCTCAGTGGACTCGCCTGATTGGTGGCGTTAAGTCGTCCTGGAGAAAGCTGTGTGTGTGCAGGCAGACAGGAAGGAGGCGAGGAGTCCGGTGGTCTGAGAGGACCAGCTTTGTTCAGGACTCCACACGGACTGAGACCCGAGCGCAGACGCTGAACTCCGCTCAGTCTTCCCTGCGTCGCTGTGGTGGTGACAGAGTACTCTATTACTGCAGCATGTGTCCTAACAGAGTAATCTATTACTATTAGAGACAGCAGCATGGTCCGACAAACACGCATGGACGCTCAGACAAGACTTAACAGTGTTAGTTTACTTTCAAGAGTGAAGCCTCTAAAGCCAGTGAAGGATTTCAAAACATCAACATTCAGCATGACGATTAGGACACGAGATCCTGTTTGATCAGGACGCAGGACGCTGATGCTTTGAGGTAGCACCCATAAAATGCCTTAAGGAAACCTGAAAATCTAGTATTCAAGCTTTCAGCTACACAAACTGTGCAGGCTGCACTTTACTTCATGTAACTTCAACATACTGTGTCGTGTTTTTCTTCTTTCTTTTGTCCACAAACTGTTAGCGTGCAGTGCGTGAAGGGAAGGCTCTGAACTGCCTCAAGTTCAACTGGATCCAGGTGGAACCACCACACCTGTTCTGTACCAGAAGATGACTTCCCATTTTAATGGAAGGTCTGCACGTTTTTTAAAAGAACAAACCGAGCTCCATCACGTGATGTCCTCCAGACTTCCTCTGCAGTCTGCAGGTCAGCAGCATGCCTGGCTGTGCAGACAGGATCCACAGAAACCACCACAGGTTTAAATTAAAGGCCGTTTCTATAGTCGCCGTCGCGTAGCATAGCCTGGAAAACGCTTTAGAAAACACTGCCCTTCAAGGCATGTACGAGTTGCTAAGTATTGCATCCCAGAGTTGGACCACATAGTAAAATGTGCACAAGCTACTGAAACTACTGGCTGCTAAATACAGTAAAAAAAACAAGCAGAAGACACAACCAGAGCGCTGCAAACCAGTGGAAAACTCTGCAGACGCCTTCTGATCTGCTGTGACATTTACACCAACATTTCAGGTTTATCGCCTCCAGCACTGAGACGCATGAGAGTCAGTGCAGCAGAGAAAGTGGCAGCAGATGTAGTTTGAAGTTATTACCTTAGAGAGAAGCATCAGAGTCCAGCCTCCTCTTCCTCATGAGGGGTTGTTGCTTCATCACAGTGTGACGTTCACTGCCACAGTCACATCACGGACATTTGTGCTGCAGGCACCTTACAAACATTTCACCCACAAACGATAAGTGCTATACAAGTGGAATTTGTTATTCTAGGCGCTAAGATGAAAGATTGGATTCGTTTACCCTTAACTAACTATCCTTTGTAAACTTTCTAAAACCAGTTTTGTATCTTTTCCTTGCAGAAATAGCCGAGGTAGATTTTTTTGTACTTCTAAACGATGTTTAGAGTAGTATCAATATACAGAGTTGGTAGCGTAGCTGACATCGTTACTGAATTTAGCGGATTAGATTTTGATATATTTTCCAGAGTGGGGGGGCCAGCTCCCCTTTGACCTGCTCACACACTGAAGTGTATCCTAACCGAACATAATCCCATCGAACTCACTAGCGTACGTTGACTGCTGTTTGTGTTTATGTTTCTTATGTACATTTCTCCTCTTCAGATGATTTATTTAGATATTTATTTATTTACAAGAAGATTATTTATCTATAGATAAGCTGTGCCACAGGCCCTTGAGGCGAGCAGCGTGGACTTCAGTTCAAGGCGTTTGGTTTCGATGTGCAATACAGAAAAATAATATTCAGACATCTTATTTCGTTGGCGGCTTTGACGAGAGGTCGGTTCACACCTTTTTCTGCTCCAGTGTTTGGTGTAAGCCTCTGCCAACGTGCGTTTCTTCATTGAGGAGCTTTTGAGTGTAAGTAGCATGTTTACATGATGCAACAGTGTGGAACATTGCCAGAGTTACGTCAGTCAGGTCGTTGTGAGCTAAAGAGGGTCTTTCTGGAGGTACTGATGGTCGGAGGTGTGTGTGGGGTCCTGACTTTTACCCTGAGCCGCCAGGTGGGACCAAGATTACACAAACACACACACACACACACACACACACACACACAAACACAGGTCTGCTGAACTCTTGTGTAATGTACGACAGGGTAAAAAAAGATCAGCACCGGTGGGGACAGGACGGACCAGCTCAGACCGCGTCCCAGCAGGTGTGACCCGGGTGCGGCTCAGCGCCCACAAACTGAACTGCCTGCGAGTCCGGACGATGTTCCACGTTTCCATGAACTTCTGTACTAACTGTCTGGCTTCGGCCTTTGCTGTTCTGTAGCTAGATGTGATGCCTCCCCATCCAGCCTCTCCCCCTCACCCCACCCCGCCCCGCCCTCCCCGGTGTGTGTCTGTGTTTGCGTCCCCTTCGTGTTCCTCTGCAGATGCATGATGAACCCCCGTGTACACGTGTTAGCAGCATGGTCTACTGTGATGGACGCCTGTCGGCATATTTTATCAGGTTGATTCCCCCAAACACCAGAGGCTCTTTGTGAAATGAAACAAGCATACACACACACACCACGCACGCACACACACACACACACACACACACACACACACACACACACACACACACACACACACACACACACACACACACACACACACACACACACACACACACACACACACACACACACACACACACACAGCGTTTCTGGATTCACTGCTTCTTTGTTTTACCTTTACAAGCTGTGAAAAGAGAGTGTGATCTGTTGTGTCGAGGTTACGTCTGCAATGAGCAACATCCCAGGTCATCTTTCTGTTTGTTGGTGTACGATATTTCTGTGTCAGTGTTTCCCCTCCTCCTCCTCCTCCTCTTCCTCTCCTCCCTCTCCTCCCCAGGTCTTGCTCTTCAATGTGTCTCTGTGAAGTTTTTTCCTGTGATGATGAAAATTTCTCTCTCTGCCTGAAGCTTTGTAAGGAAATAATGACTGAGTTAGTACAATATCTTGTGATAGACATATACATTTATTCAATACTGTAATAAATTATTAACTGAAGATGATATTTAAGTTTTTTATGAAATGCAGAAAAAAATTCTTTGAAAAAATGGCAAGTTGTTTTTGAGAAAACGGCATGAGGTGTAATGTGTTACTGAAAGAAAATGAAGGCCTTTAATCAAGTGAAGCTGACCTTATTGGAATATAGTTCATTTATTTTCAAGGCATAACGTGTCTGAGTCTTTATTTTTGCTCTAAATGAGTCAAATCAAACATGGATGGAAACAATAAACATTTCAATAAAGTTATGAGGATTCAACTTGGAAAGAGCAGGACTTTGATGATCCAAAGCAAAAAGTAAAGTAAAATATTAATGACCAACAAATTTAATAATGGATTGATTATTATTTATGAAGCCAAAATGCCAAACACTCTCTGGATTCAGCTTCTCAAATGTAAGGATTTGCTGTTTTCTCCCATAAACTCCAGCACTAACCAGGCTGCAGCTGGACTCAGTTACACAGAGTGAAGCCAAAGCAGGCACAAAAACACAGAAGACATGCGTTCACATCATCACCGACAAACATTTAGGAAGTGGTGCGACACCCAGTCTAGTTTAAAAGGCTGATTTTGCTCATGAGAAAAAAAGAAGAAGAAACAGGATCAACGCATCGATGTCTCTGCATTTAAGAAGTGATGTGTAGTTATATTTAACCATGCACACATACAGTCATTTCAATCAGTTCTAAATAGTGATGATATTCAGATTTTTAATTGATGTTAAAAGGAGCACTTGTATTGGATTGTTAGTCTGTATCAGCTAAAAACCTGAATTTAGCTATTGAAAGTTGTGTCAAGGGAGAAAACATCACGTTGGTGCATCCCTGTTATCTCATATAGGCACAGTTTGAATGTGGAAATACAGAGCTTACATACAGAGCTGTGCATTCAGGTCAGACAACCATTAACGGCTGCAAAAGGATCACCAAACAAGAACCGACTTACACAGTAAAAACAAAATAATAATAATAATAATAATAATAATAATAATAATAATAATAATAATAATAATTAGAAATAATCATGAAACGATTACTTGAATTATTTTGTTGCTGTCAAGTTTAGAAACTCGACATTTTTGGATGGAAAAATATTCATATTATCTGTATAAACGAGCATTTTGTTATCAAACAGCTGCTACTCTGTGCCATGTAATGAATCCTAATACTGAACCCAGAGTGCAGAGTGTTTACTGCCCTCTAGTGGTCACTCATTGCTTCAGCTCGGTCACTGTGCGTCTTTACCACTCACCGGAAGTGGCACTATACCGACGTGTGTAGATGGGGGACCACACCGGGGAATTTAGTCTTTACAGCCAGCAGGTATTGACGCTTGCTTGGCGAATTCAATGTGTCGCACTTCCTAATTACTGATGCAGTGAAAGCATACGATTATCGTTATGTTGAGGACTTTTTTGGAAAGCATAACATAGTGCAGGGATTCATACATGAATCAGTATGAATGAATTCATTATTCTCTTTGAAGAGTGTGGTGCTGGTGTTTCTAACCGTGACCACAGGAAAACGTCTAGACTGATTTTTGTTTCATTCATTTCTGGTTGCGTTGGTTTGGTCACCTTATTTTGAAAGAATTCAACGGAAGTGTCCATATAGTCCTTTTCGCTGAGCTTTTTCTTGTCTTAGTGCGCAGATGCGGATGTCACGTGGTTGGCTGGTGAGGTTGGATTCGGTTGCTAGTGGTTAACCCGGTCAACCTGTGCGAAAGACGGCGAAGATTGGTTCATGGTCATCGGAGTGGCTGTTTAGTCCATTTTGGAAAATAATCTGTGACTGGTTGGTTGCTTTATTTTTCTTGGAGTCGGTTGAATTTCGTCTCTGCTTGGAGCCGAATCACAAATCAACGGAACAGCGGAAGAAGGTAACGCGTGCAGTCGCCATTGTTTATGAGCAGGCGGGGAGGGAGGCCTTCGGCTAATTCCTGGACACAACCACTTATATATGTACACCAAACCCATGTTTTTGTATTTGATTTGAACTGTTATCTATGAAAAGGTTTTCCGCCATTGAATTCTTATTTAAAGAAGGCTTAGTGAGCGGGAAACGGCGCTCCTCCATCATCCTCTAGACGAACGGTAGATCTTTTCCATTACTTAGACTGATCCGCGCATATCGTTTCATTCAACCGGACCAGTGAACAGTGAGAGTGTCCATAGTTGGTATCAGATGTCATAAATCGTCACAATAGTAAGATTTGAATGATAGCTGATGGACTTATTGTCCATAACAACACGTGCCCTGTTAATAAGTGACCAGCACCGACGCTTCTGTATGGGACGTTAGCGGTTAATGGCGACGGTCATTCAAATAACGTTAATTAGGAATCGGCCCTGTCTGTGAATGTACTTGACACAAATGATTTGAGGTTTGAAAATATCTAAAGTGACGTGATTGGTCTGGCTATAGAGATACCTGTGGTGTCGTATTTGGCGCGCTAACGGGCTGCAGGACCGCTGTGGCGCTGTTGCACCTGTTGACGCGCCGTTGAAGCCGTGTGTGTGTGTGTGTGTGTGTGTGTGTGTGTGTGTGTGTGTGTGTGTGTGTGTGTGTGTGTGTGTGTGTGTGTGGACTATTAGGATATCCTGTCATCTTCAGTGTTAATATAACAAATGACTGACATAATCATCCATTTTCCTGTCCCAACAGGTGAGGAGAGATGTCATACTATTCATCCCGTAGTTCGTCTCGGGCCACTGACTGTAAAGTGTACGTGGGTGATTTGGGCAATGGTGCTGCCAAGGGCGAGCTGGAGCGAGCATTCAGTTATTATGGCCCACTGAGGAGCGTCTGGGTGGCCAGGAACCCGCCTGGGTTTGCCTTTGTGGAGTTTGAGGATCCCAGAGATGCAGAAGATGCTGTGAAAGGCATGGATGGAAAGTGAGTGGTGACACATTCCTGTAATTACAGATTACTGTATCATTTACTAACTCCATCTACAACAATGTTTAGCACTTCAGTCCTGAGGGTGTTGCTTTGTAATAGGCAAAATAAACGTAAATGGTCAAATGCTGTAGGAATCCAAAAGTGTAATCTAGAATTTTTAATCCTTGCGGTCTGCATGGGGAGCACTGTAGGAATTAAAGTGACTCGTCTTCTCCCTAGGGTTCTTTGTGGTTCCCGTGTTCGTGTGGAGATGTCAACAGGCCTCTCCAGGAAGGGCCGCGGGCGCCCTAGCCGACGCCAGTTTGACCCCAATGATCGGTGTTACCAGTGTGGGGACCGGGGCCACTATGCCTACGACTGCTACCGCTTTAGCAAGAGAGGAGGTCGTCGCAGCAGGTGAAGGAGTACAGACCGTGTGGCTTGTGGTCATGCATGTTAGATGTTCATCATTTGTTGCTCTAAAGTGAACAGTATCTGCCATCTTGTACCATCGGAGCAGAAGACAGAAGGGAATAAACTTGTCTGTCTTTCCATTCTAGGTCTCGTTCTCGATCGCGCTCCAGGTCGAGGTCCAGGTCTCGTGGACGCCGCTATCGCTCTCGCTCTCGCTCCCGCAGCCGCAGCCACAGCCACAGCCGGTACGCCACAGACAGCTTCAGAAATATCAGCAGGATATTGTCATACTCGAGGGTTGTTTACATTGTGAAGTAGACACGTGGTCTACGTCAGATCCTCTGGAATTAGTGGTACTAATGTGCAGGTGCCACATGGGAGCTCACTTTGTCTGTGCTGAGTGCAGTCTGTCTGCCCAGACCTCTTTGGTGCCGTGTTCCAGGGTTTGGACATGTCACTTGTAGCTCACATGGATTTAATGTTTGCTGTGGCTTTTGGTTCTAACTTTGCTCATCACAAACTGTATGAGTTTCAGCCTGAATGTGCTGGTGTGAGCTACATCCAACTGTAAAAACTGTAGTTGTGGCCATCATCACAAGGATTTATTAGCACGCACTGACAGTTTTCATGTTGAATAGCAGATGGGACTTGCATGTTCATCCTTTTTGTCTCGTTCTTTCTCAGGAGCCGTCGCAGATCTCCATCCTATTCCAGACGTAGGAGCAGGTGAGAATTCAGCTCGTTCATCTGTGATGAGCTGTTGTGGGAGAACATTCATTCATGTGCTTTTCATGTAGCTGGCGAGAGATGTGAGAGATTTAGTTGCTCCTCGTCAGCGTCTTGTTAATCCGGTTCTGCAGCAGAATGTGCTGGAGGGCTGGACAGATGACTGTTACCTTCATCAAGGAACAATTAAGTACAATTGCAGTCATGCATCGGACATTAACACCTCGACTGCTGCCTTTGTTCCCAGCGTAGACGTAATCAAGCCTGTTTTATTCCCTGCACCGTTAGGTCTGGTTCCCAAGCCCGTTCCAAGTCCAGGACTCCAGCAAGAAGGTAGGTTGTGTCAGCCACAGGTCTAACATCTTAATTATACAGCTCGTAGCTGAAATGCACTGTCCTGGTGACCTGATCACAGAGTCAGCCACATAAAGAAAATTTGTTTAGCTTCCTGATGTTTACACACAGAAAATGGTTGCTGTTGGTGTGTCAGCTGTTCGTCAGCTCTTCTCCTCACGGCCTCTGTACCACTTCACTGAAAGCAATAGTTCATTTTTTTATCGTGTAGCTGAAACCCGTTTTTCAATAGTGACCTTTTCCTCAGTCTGGAGTCATGCTTCTCTGAGCTGCATCATAATGCTCTGCAGAAACACTTTTCTGGCCGTTACTCAGCAGCATCGCTCAGGAGCTGAAGGCAGATTGTGACTGTGTATCATGTCGTCCACCTCCAAGCTGTGCTGATTGTTCAGATCCTCTGTGCTGTCAGGTTGAACGTGTGAGAAGCGTCCACCTTTTACAGTTTGTAGCTTCTCTGCAGCAGCATCCATATTTGAAGCTTTGTAGTCCAGCAGAAGCTGATTGGTTGAGCTGATATTGTTCTTCAGGTGATTGCTGTTGTCTCTCTATCAGTCTTCTGTCCTCCTCTGAAAAATAGTCTCTAAGTGAAGACAGCGTTCTTCTCACTGGACATTATTCACTGGCTCATGTGAGTCAATGCCAACAAGTGCACTGAAAACCTCTCGCTCAGTGTATTTTATGAAATTCCTTCAGTGCAGATATTAGATGAGTCTGGGCAGACGTGAGTGTAAACTGCTCTGCTCTGCTTCACGATGCTGTAATTGCATTTTCTTTCTTTTTCTCCAGTCGCTCCAGATCTCGGTCCCGGTCTGGCTCTGCACCCAGAGGCCGCTCTGCCTCCCGATCCCGCTCACGATCTCCGTCAGCAAACCACAAGAGGAGCAGGTAAACTCTCAGTCTAGAAGTCTGTCTTTCACTGAAGCAGGGCGTAGGCTTGTTTAACAAATTTCTAGTGCTTAGTGCTGCCAGTTGTCAGTGTTTTACCAAGACGTTTTAGATGTATGTAACATCTCAGGGGATAGAAGCTCTAGGAAGGTCGAGATCAACCAGTATAGATTTTAGAGACCATTGTTCAGACCACAGCTATCTTGCATTGCAGCAGAGGGTCAGTTATGTTCTCATTAGGCAGAGCTAGGTGGTCCATCGTAGGCAGGGAATGGCTGTTAAATAGACCCTCCATCCACCCGGGAACATCACGCTGCCACCAAACAACCGCCACATGACGACGAGATGGATGACCAGCGAGGCTCCTCGACACAGAGAGATCGCCATCTTCTGCCGCCGCTGTCGACCAGTAGTGGAGTGGGAGGGGTAGAGGACAGTGACTGGGCCCTCTGTCTGGTGTAGGGATGTTGAAGTAGATGAAAGATGAGACCTCTCTCTTGTGCTCTCTTTTCCAGCTCTCCATCAGCCCCAGTTGGCCTGAAAAGAGAGCACATGACAGACGGTCAGCGCTCAGCCTGTGAACTGTTCAGACTCGTAGCAGCTAAATCCAGTGAGATGCAAACAGATCCTCTGTACTCCAGCTTGCTTTCCTTTGATCTCACCCACCATAGATGTAGCTCTATTCTACTCTGCTGACATTTGATTTACTGGATTGACATGTTGAGTAACGATGGTCACAGCTAGAATTGTAAATGTTTTCATTTTTTTCTTCAATTTTTAATTCCCTATCCTGAATTTGGCTAGAATAAGAAAAGAAAATATTAGCTGAGATCAGACAAATCGACACCTTTGGTGTGACTTAAGCATCTTTGCAGCACAGTTTTGTTTATTTTTCATATTTTCTTTAAAGCGTGTGGTGGGAGCTGAGCACTGCACTGACACCGCAGCTGATCCCAGGCCCAGGGTCTGCCAGCTGGCGGTGTGTACGTCCTGCGGGAGGGTGACTAAGCGCTGACCTGAGATCAGCCTTCGCCTGCATCTGGTGTTAGACAGCGAGAAAGAGGTCGACCTTCCGACCGAACCCTCCCCACAGTGAATGGGTGACCGTCTGTTCAACCGACGCACACGCTCAGACGAAATCAGCCCATGCACACATACAGTCGTTCTACTAGAGTCACCCAGCAGCCAGCCAGCCTTCAGACGTACCAGAGGGCTGACCCACACAGATTTTTAATCCATTACCTACCTACCAGACCCCCCTACCTACCAGAGTTCTTCGGCCTCTGTCTTAGCTTCTGAAAGTGAGAGAAAGCGAGCTGACGAGAGATCAGTCTTCAAGAGCCTCCCAGCGCAGTGTCTCTCCGAGTTGTAGTCATCCGTCCTTCAGTCCTTTCATCCTTCGCTTCTCTGTACTTGTTGTTTCTGCCACTGTCTCCAAAGGTAACCAAAAATCAACCCCCCTGACAAGCTCATGTTCATGGTGAGAGAAAATGCACAGGCTCTATGTAGTCTGGAAAGCTGGTGATGATAGAGAGCTAAAGTTGAGCCTTTTAACAAGTGTGTGTGTGTGTGTGTGTGTGTGTGTGTGTGTGTGTGTGTGTGTGTGTGTGTGTGTGTGTGTGTGTGTGTGTGTGTGTGTGTGTGTGTGTGTGTGTGTGTGTGTGTGTGTGTGTGTGTGTGTGTGTGTGTGTGTGTGTGTGTGTGTGTGTGTGTGTGTGTGTGTGAGTGTGTGAGTGAGTGTGAGAGACAGGAAGGCAACATGAATTTTAATGATATCTCTGAGGAGGCTTTGTCAGATATGTTTTCTTCTTGCAGCAGCATCAGTACCACTGGAAGCTGCTTTACCAGCATAGTGTAGATGTTAAGAGCCACAGTGATAACGGGGGCTTTGAAATGTGCACTTCTTCACTGGTCATGGTGTAAAACAGTCTCCATGTGTTTGTGCAGGGATTAATTGCTAAATTTCTCCTCAGAGCAGAAATCTCTTTAGCAGGCTGCTGTAGTTGCAGTCGGGGACTTGTGTCAGTCATTTGAATGGGTGTTTTTTGCCCTGGGGGGGTTCAGTTTAGCCATGTTTCACTGAAGTTGTACAGTGTGTTAAGATATTGAGTAATGTGGGATCATTTTTCCAGCCTCCCCTGTGGCGACCTAACTCCCCTCTGTTTCTGTTTCAGTCGTTCCCGTTCAGCAAGTCCAAACCGAAGCCCTTCGCCAGCAGACGACTGAGTGAAGAAGACTATTAGCCCCCATTAGCCCCCCCTCCCCCCCACCCCGTCTGCTTTTACAGCCCGACAGCAGCTGTTTTTTTTTTGTACTTTTCTGTCTCGTCTGGGTCTTTATCAGTCTCATTTCCTCCCCAGGACTGTCGTGTGTGCGGCCTCAGAAACAGTCAGAATAGCGGACAGAAATCAGTTTTCAGTTGGTAGGTGTTGCAGTTGACTTTTAGCAGTGATTTGGGCCGTTCGTTCAGGACGCTGCAGAGGAAGAAGCCCAGATGATGCGGTTGTTAAGGGTGAGGACATCGCATTGAAACGGTGCTTTTATTTCCTAAGCTCAAATTTCTGAACTGTAGAACATTTTTCCCCTTTGCGAATCAGCAGTTGATGTATTTTTTTGTATTTCTCTCTGGTTTGAGTCTTGAGTTGGCACTGACGGTGGCATAAGGAGACAGTTGCTGGCCTGCATGCCTTTAAATATGTCACATTCCTCCGGTTTGTCCTTTCTGTGCTGCACTGCCCTTTTTATGAACCCGATCGGCTTCACTGTGTGTTCGATAGATTTTCCCCATGTGTTGATTTCAGATTGTGACTTCTGATTTTAAAATATATACAGTGCTTCAATTTGATTTCTGTTGGGGCAGTTTTGTTCTGTTCCTGGCTTATATGGTAAGACAGTGGCAGTTTTAGTTTTCAATAAACCTCTTCAACATACTTCAGTGGTCCCATTGTATGTTTTTTTTCTTTCTGTGAAACATTTTCTCTTGTGAAACTTAATATTTGCTGTCCTGATCTTTTCAAATGTTGATGTGGAGGACGTCTTCAATGGTATCAGCAGTTTTATTACACATATTTGTAGTATTGGTGGTGTAACACCAGATTCATTAGCCAGTAGCAAAGAAAACGGATAAGTAAGATAACTAAAGTAGAGGAACAGTTATCAAACTAATCTATAATACTCCTGATACTTCATATGTATAATGTTTGTGAGTTTTAAGGACAGTCTCACAGTCTGGAAGCGTAAAACCGTTAATACACTTTAAAATAAACATGACATCAGAGGCTTTGTCCACATTGTTAATAGTACCCAATGCAGGTTTACGCTTGATGCTCTCCTATTGGACGTTACTCCAGCCAAGTAGATTGACAGCTACCTGAACCTATCACAGCACGCGGTGCCGTAGTTCTGGGCGTGGGTGCACGAGTCTGGTTTTTCTTGACTTTTCCGTCCATTTCAGTTCATCGTCACTACCACCATCCTTTTTAAGCGGGACAACATGGCTACTGCGGCGAACCGATACTACAGCGAAGACGGGAGGGCAACGAAAAGACAGAAAACCGACGGGATGGCCACGGTGAGTTGTTTGGTGCGAGCTGCTCTGGGGATTAGTCTGGGTTAGATAACAGACGCGGTTCTCGGTCGAAACGTTCATTCAAATGCGTGCTGGGAAAAAGTCACGACGCGCCA
Source organism: Chaetodon trifascialis (assembly GCF_039877785.1). Taxonomy (NCBI): domain Eukaryota; kingdom Metazoa; phylum Chordata; class Actinopteri; order Chaetodontiformes; family Chaetodontidae; genus Chaetodon; species Chaetodon trifascialis. Next base: position 27,686,744 of record NC_092064.1, on the reverse strand, counting down.
CGGGTCGTTAACGTCAGATAATGTTAACTGCTGTTCATAAACCTTCTTTTATGAGGTTTGTCAATGTGTATTATACGTGTGAGGTTAGCAGGGACCCACCGCGAAGCATGAATCGCCCTTCTCCCTGTGCTGTGCGGTCTGAAAGGGCTCGTTTGAGGGCCGTTTCCTCGGCCGGGCCTCGCCCGAGTTCGGCTTTGTTCTCGTGCCGGTTAGCAGTGTGTTAGCTGTGAGCTAACGTTACGTACTTTAACGATAACTGGTTAGCATCAAACCAGCCGTTATTTTACACGCACGTTTGTTTAAACCAACACTTCTTTAGACTTGGAGAGAAGCGTCTACAAACATACATTAAAATAATACAAATAGCACGACATGTAGCCGTCCGACCCCCGTTAAGACGAACATGACCTGTCGTTAGCGAACGTTACTGTTCAGGTATTACGTCTGGAAATACAGCTAAGCTACCTGAGTAAAGAAAACGTTGATCCCTCTCTTCATTTTACTTTTATTTGTGTGTGTGTGGTAGCGACAGAAAAATAGATCTGGAAATTTTTGTCAGATGTTTAAAACAAAGCCACCCTAAAAATACAATAAATAAGCTTATACATATACATATACACGACGTAATGAATATACCCATTGCACGTCTACCAGTAACTACTTCCAGGGTAGTTTACTGCACTCAGTGTGAATGTGTTAGAAGAGGCAGATGGTTCAAGACAGAGGTGACAGCAACAGAAATGCTTTTGAGTTTGAGCAAGAAAATGTTGACACTCAACCATTAATAATTTTATTTTCTTTGACGTAGGGATATGAAGATCCACATAAGACCCTCCCGTCGGTGGTGGTGCACGTCCGGGGCCTGGTGGACGGTGTCACGGAGGCTGACCTTGTGGAGGCCTTGCAAGAATTTGGAGTAATCAGGTCAGAAAATTTTACCACAATGCAAGGTTATGTTCATGGCAGGCTTTTTATCTGCAGGATAGGAAGTTAAGACTCAGCGTCTGCCTTTTCATCTGCTTTTGTTGTCTAGCTATGTGGTTGTGATGCCCAAGAAGCGCCAGGCACTGGTGGAGTACAAAGACATGAACGGATCATCCACAGCCGTAACCTATGCTGCAGACAACCAGGTTTACATCGCCGGCCACCCAGCCTTTATCAACTACTCCACCAGCCAGAAGATCTCCAGGCCGGGAGACTCTGACGACTCCAGAAGTGTTAACAACGTCCTCCTGCTCACCATCATGAACCCCATCTACCCCATCACCACGGTAAATGCGGAGAGTGTGCTTCCTAAATGTCTCTTTAGTCTCCACATCATTCTGTGTTAATGTGGTTTTTAACTCTCACACACTGGTGGCAGCAGTTCATTTATCTGTCAAAGGCTGCATCGAGTGCCAGTCTGAACAACTGACAGGTGTGTTGTTGAAACGTCAGTACCATACACTGCTCTCCTGGAGTTTGTTTCACAGATGTTGTTGTGTTGGAAACGTGCCGAAATATCCAGGGCTGCCATGCATTCAAGTCTCATGTCACAAAACCACCAAACCTTTGTTGGTGCCACCTTCTCTGTTGTGAGGATTTGCTGCTTTTCTCTGGTTTTTACTGGACTATTGTAGGTTATTTTCTCAATGAATCAGTCTAGAAAACAGGTGGCCCAGCTCAAATTGTGGGATACGTTTAGATTCATAGCTGTACTTTAAGCATTCAGAGTAAACTAAATGATTGCAGCGTCTTTATACTGCTGCTGTGGTTTGCTTGTTATGCCGAGGCTATTTTTACCTACACTTTAAGTTGAAGTCTTTTAAACTCATTTTTTAACCACTCCATAGGTTTCATGTTAGCAAACTAAAGTTGTGGAATCTACATGTACTGTGTGCATGACACAAGTCATTTTTAACTGTTGTTCACTAATAGATTATTTCACCTATAATTCATTATATTGCAATTCCAATGCATTCTAAGTTCACATACTTTAAGGTGTCCCTTTAAGCAGCTTGGAAAATTTCGGAAAATGATGTAGTGGATTTTAAATGGAAATGTTTGACCTAAATTAAACAATTTACAGGCAGTGCCACCAAAGTGGAGGTAAACCTATGACCCACTGAGGAAGTGATTCCTAAGATAAAGCAGTGACCTCACACAGGGAATGATTCCTGGGAATAAATGTCAGAAACTGGGTTTAAATGTATTTGGTCCAAACTGTTTCTATTTTTAAACTTGGTGAATTTCCACAGGATGTCCTCTACACTATCTGCAACAACTGTGGGCCTGTCCAGAGAATCGTCATCTTCAGGAAGAACGGCGTCCAGGCCATGGTTGAATATCCTTTCCCATTCTTGCTGTCTCACATACGGGATGCATGCCCTTCCTCTGGTAAAATGAGCACCTGAGGAAGACCATTTGTGGCTGAAATGCTGTCACACATGTGGCTTTTGGTGGTCTGTTTTATCATTTTAGGTGATAATTAAGATAAGATAACCTGGTACATGCATGTCTTGTCCTTAACCCGGTCTTTACATTTGACTCTGTGCAAAGCGCCCAGCGCGCCAAGGCGTCGCTCAACGGAGCAGACATCTACTCTGGCTGCTGCACGCTGAAGATCGAGTACGCCAAGGTATCGCAGCAGGACACGTCTCAATGTTCAAAGTGTGGCGGCACAAACACACAATATATAATAGAAACCAACACAATAACCTGCTGGAAGTGTTTTTTCACCCTCGCTGTATGCAGTGGTACTTAATGGTGGAGAAGCAGCTGAACATACTGTTTGTGTGTTTATCTGGTGTGTGTCCTGAAAGTGGTAACGCTGTTGCCCAGTTATATTTGGACTGTAAACAAACTCCATGTATAAACATTTAGATAATTTCAGCCAGGTTGAGACAGTGGTTTCTGTGTTCATGCTTGCATTCATGTATTATTGTATTTCCTCAGCCCACTCGCCTGAATGTGTTCAAGAATGACCAAGACACCTGGGACTACACGAATCCCAACCTCGGAGGCCCAGGTAAAGCCTTCTACACCTGAGCACAGTCCTGAGCATTTGCTGAGCGCCATACACGCTTTGTAGCTTAGAGGCCTGATACTGTTAAGCACCCTTACTGCCACTGTGAGGAGTTTCAGCAAGCAGGCTGCTGGAAAGATGGAGGCAACACCCTTCATTCATAATGCTACCAAACAGATTTTAAGTTATGGTAAATGTACAGATATAGTTTTAAGGAAAGAACCTGTGTAGCATTATGACTGAAGTGATGCTTTGGATCTTAACTCTTCTCCATGCACATTTCGGTCAGGGTTCATATGCAGGACTGAGAGGTTGTGGAAAATCATGGGTGTGTTTGTAACAGTGGGCATCAACAATGTTAGCATGAGACCAGAAATGATAGATGGATGCTCACAACTCCAACCAGAGGTTTTAAATGTTGAACTCTGCTATGTGGTGGGAATGGCAGGAACACACTTAAAGACACAAGACGACCCACAAGCAACATAAACTGCACTTTATATCTTAACTGGAAACTGTAGGATCCTCTGTGTGTGGAGGATCGTATTTTTGTTCCTGTGGCATGTACCTGTTCTGGTTTAGCTGACCCAACTGTGCCTGTGTGCATATTGTAGTATTACTGCACCATAGCATATAATTCACGTACTGTTGTTCTCATACGAATGTTTCCAAACTGGTAAAAATCTCCGTCCCTCAGACAGATGATGAGGCGCCGTCGTCTGCTCACAGCTGAATGATGGTGTCTTTTGTTTACCTCTTAAGACTCCTCTTCATGTGTTTCAGTGATGAAGACACAAACTTGTTGTGTGTCTGTGTTTGCTGTTCCTGCCTTCCTAACCACACCTGTAAAGTTAGCAGGGTTTTGGGATCCACTGGGGTAAAAGAAGAGCATCGACCTAAATGATAGCACTGTTACTGATTTAAGTTTAAGAAGTTTACTTTAGGCACTTTAACGGTTCAGGCAACATGTATTTGAACTGACTTTAAGGCAGTCGCATTTCTTTGCCACTGAGACTGATCCTGGTCTTTTCTTCTGTCTTTTCTCCCATTGAGTGCAGCCAAAATTGATCTAAAATGCAAATTAACCTGAGAACTGAGCTGTCAGACAGACTGAAAGACAGCCTTATCTGTGACTGATATTCTGAAGTGTGATGTTTGTCCTGGAGGTGAGGACAGAGCCATAGACCAGCATCAGTAAACAGGCTGTCTGCTACGTTACGTAATGCTTATGTTGTGATAAATCTGTGATCTCAGCAAATCCAAAAAAAATGTGCTCAGAGAGAGAGGCAGATACATGCTGACAACATCACCACTCAGCAACCACCACCTCAAGTATCCACTTCTTCAGTGAGGACACAACCACTATCATACAGAGGGCCAAATGTCCCCCGAGACACAAGGGGATAAACTACAAGACACCAGCCATTCAGCATGACGGTGTAGGACTGATACCCCACTCATTCCTCATCTCCGCATCCCAGCACAAGAGCCACGAAGACAACGCACACTTCTAGAGGGTGGGGGAGTTTTGGGCACTGAGCTACACTTGGTCCCTCCTTCCTTTCGTACCCATTTTGAGACACAAGCGAATGACACATTGAAACAGGCCAAAGCTTGCATCTACCCCCCCAATGGAGACTGATACCAGAGAAGACACAGCATCCACCCAAACAGAAGGTAGTGACAGACATCCACCAGCACAACAGATGACGCATACTGATACTAAGCAGTCGGCCGAGAGCACACTTTAGAGGCTGTGGCCCGTCCCGTACTGAGGGCCGCTCCGCTCGTCACCAAACATCACATTCAAGCTACACACTGTGCGACACTTGCTGACGCCGTCCCAACTGATCCAATAGATGCCTCACACCGATCGAGCTGTAGCCAGTCACACTGGAACCAACACAAGACAACTGATGAAGACAAGACACTGCTGACAACACCATCAAGCACACTCAGCCCAGTCAGGCCCATTTTTGGTTTCAGCCCTAATGTGTGTCCTCCCACATGGAGTTCAGCTTTTCTCTCTTGCTCTTTCTCCTCATCTCCTCATCTTTCCCCCCTCTGATTTTCTTACTACATGCATCCCTGTTTAGCTATCCCTTTTTTTGAGTGCAATTTTTTTTCCTCAATATTTAAAGTCTCTAGAACCTGTGTAACGCCTTCCATGTGATGCAGGTTTGGCAATTTGCGGCTAAGAGGAGCCAGCTTCCCAACAAATGTTCTCTATGGCAGCCTCAAGGCCTACCAGTGGGCGCTAAGCGGACTATTCCAAAAAGGAACAAAAAGGATGGAAACGCCAGCCAAACGGCCAGCCAACCCCCCAATGGGCTTTTCAACTTGATAAAACCAGGAATCGGTCCTGAGGTGGAGAGTTGTTTCCCCAAAAGAGGAAATGGATAAGAGTATGGGATGAAATGAATTGAGTGGAGAGTGGTGGAACTGCTGCAGCAAATATCTTCCTCCCACTGTTTGTAAGCATGCAGTAAGTAAATCGAGACCCTCCTCAGGAACATTACCTGCACAGCACCACACGACTCCAAAGCCCAGCACCCAACATCGCCACACAAGACTGACATGACTCGATTTTACATTTTTTTTCCTCATTCAGGCTTAATCTTTCTTTCTGGAAGAGGGTGATGGTTGTGGTTCTGTGGGGGCCTGATTTCTAATGTCACTCAAACCTGCTGTATGTCTGTTCGCTGTGTGTTTACAGCCATGGGGAGTCTAAGTGAGCTTCCCTGGACTTGAGTGATAGCTTCTTTGGGGATTAAATCATGTTGTAATCTGGAGGGTGTGATTTTCATATAATTCATGTAGGATGTGATTGACCCATGACCAACCCTGTTGATTACGAGCATCACAAAGCCAGGAGAGCTTTTCACCCACCAGCCACAGTGGCTGTGGGTGTCCAAAATTTGGCTAATAAATTGTGAATTTGCATGAGCCTGGTTGGTCGCCTGCAGAGGTGCCAAGCCGCCCGCATTCACAGTCAGTCTGTCTGCGCTCAGCCTGAAACTCTTCCCAATCGAGCACAGACGGCTTTGTCATGAGTGGTTTTGCTGCTCTCTCCTGATATTTAAGTGGGGTCATGTCACATTTGCCCGGAAACAATGTTGTTTTGATTAACCTGGCTGCCGTTCTGATTGTGTGTGATTATTGTGTACCTGTACAGATGGTGATGCAGATGGCAATGGGAGCGGTGCAGGTGTGTGTGAGCGTACAACCTTTATTTTTTACATTGAGCTGTCTGTGATACTTATTCTGAGTGACTTTGTTTGATGTCCTTACCTTTCACCTCCTAGATCAGCCCCCACCTCATGTCCCCCCCTCCCTGTTTCCCTTTCTGTCCATATCCATGAACTAATTTGAAAACAGACCAAGATCAGTCACTGTGATCATTTCAGCTACTTGGTTTGACTGTAGTCTGCCTGGAGTGTAGTGGGGGTGGGGGGTGGAGGGGGGGGGGGGGTCATGACTCTGACAGACCAGATGAATCAGTCTTGACATGCATGTGTTTGTCTTAAGTACTAATTTGTGATGGCACTCCTTGATAAAGTCGCCCTGACAGACTCTTTATCTGCTCTCTGATGAGCACTCTCAGGCAGATTTTGGCATCAGATTGTCTCTTAACCACGATGCCGTGTCTTAAACGCTCGGGCATGTCATGTACAGATTGAAGTCATGTTTCCAGTCTCTTGTCATATTTATCTGTCAACTCTGCCTCTCTTGTCTTCCTGTTCTCGTAGATGATGTGAATGCCAACCCCAACAAGCGTCAGAGGCAGCCTGCTCTGCTGGGCGACCACCCTCCAGAGTACGGTAAGGCTCTCGCGCTGCAGAGGAACTGCAGAGAAACCCGCGGATAGCAAACACTGCTCGTCTTTCCTGTCCTCTAAAAGGACTGCTGCTGCCTGTTACCTGACTGTTCAGCATAGACGCTCACGATTGTTAAACTCAATGTCTTGAGGTGACGTAAGCAGTCCTCCACACAGTGGCAGTTAAGCTGTGCTGCGTCTGCGTGTGCTGTGTTTACGACACGCCGTCCAAATCTTTCTCCAGGCGGCGACGACGTTTTCTAGAAAACCGTTCTCTGGAGTTGACCTGGCTCTTGGCCAGTCTGTCCTCTCACCTGCTGCTTTCTGCCACATCCCTCAGGAGGTGGTTACCACGGCTACGATGAGAGCTATGGCTCTCCACCATATGAGAGTCGCCGCATGGGTCCACCAATGAGAGGCCGTGGAGGAAGGAGCTACGGGCCAGGCTACGGACCCCCTCCCCCTCCCCCCGGCGAGTACGGTGGCCACGCTGAGTCTCCAGTCGTCATGTTGTATGGACTGGACCCTGTCAAGATGAATGCTGACCGTGTCTTCAACATCTTCTGTCTGTATGGCAACGTGGAGCGGGTCAGTGGATGAGTGTGTCTGTGCTGGGGGGGCTGAAAATCTGTTCTTATAGAGTGACAGAGAGAAAACGCTAATGTGACCGCACACACTTACTCTGCGCCATCACCTCAGTTCAAGTTTACAGTGTTTTCTGTCTCTTAGAGGCAGGGAGACACTCATCTAGAAAACTGGACAATTGTGTCTTGTGTCTCTTTCTGTAGGTGAAGTTCATGAAGAGTAAGCCTGGGGCCGCCATGGTGGAAATGGGAGACTGCTATGCGGTGGACCGCGCCATCACTCACCTCAACAACACCTTTCTCTTTGCTCAGAGACTGAATGTGTGGTGAGTTCAAGAGCTGTGGCCTGAACCACTGACGGCCTGTGAGAGTCAGATGCTGTGTGCTGTTCTACGAATAATGTATTTTAGTATAATAATACATTCAAAGTTAAAACTGCTCATCACCCCCCGCAGCGTGTCCAAGCAGCAGGCCATCGTCCCTGGTCAGTGCTATGAGCTGGAAGACGGAACAAGCAGCTTCAAGGACTTCCACGGCTCTAGGAACAACCGGTTCACCTCACCGGAGCAGGCGGCCAAAAACCGCATCCAGCACCCGAGCAACGTGTTGCACTTCTTCAATGCCCAGCCGGATGTCACACCGGAGGTCTTCTCTCAGGTAAGAGGAGACATGGGCGGGGGTCCTGGTGTCACCGGACAGGTTTTTCCCTTTAAATCGACTCATCATCCGCTGCACTTTCATCAAAGCTTGAAACGGTTACTTTCAGGACATTTTAAAGTGCTGCATCTGGTAACTAATTCACGTCGTGCTCTTCAGATCTGTGAGGAGATTGGTGTCAAGTGTCCCGGCAACGTCAAGATGTTCACAGGAAAGAGTAAGCAGCTCACATTCTGCTAATTCTGGCTTTAAAGACTTAAACCAGGACAAGAGTTCATGTTGAACGCATGCAGGGTCTCCACACACTGATCGTTCTCTCTGTGGTGGTGTTTGGCTTCTCTAACCACCAGGTGGCGCAGCTCCCAATGACCGCAGCGCTTCAGGTCTGCTGGAGTGGGAGTCCATCAACGACGCCATGGAGGCCCTCGCCATGATGAACCACTACCAGATGAAGAACGCAGGTATGTGCAAGACCCTCAGCTGAGCCCCTGTGGTTATGGAAACCGTGATTGGTCGATGGTGTGTTAAAGTTAAGTTGCATCAGCGTTTCACTGTGGACGCCTCGCTCAGGTGAAGGTGGCTGTCTGTGATCACACCTCTCCTCTCTCCTTCCAGCTGGTCCGTACCCCTACACCCTCAAACTGTGCTTCTCCACCGTTCAGCACGCCAACTGAGCGCCCCCTTGTGGCCAGGAAGAGGAAGATTGGTCCACCATTCCTAAGTTCACATGTACTTTGACCATGATTGCTTGCAACACACCTGGGGAAAATAGATTTTTAAAACACCTTGAATGCTGTGGAATAATACTTTTCACAGTGCAGCTGACCCCTGAAGTGCAAACTCCTCCTGTTTGGTATATTGGACAGACTTAACCAGTGCTGACAGGCCTTTCAGACATTTGATATTTATGCCCCAGATGTGGTTTCTAGTGTATCAGTCCCCGTGTCTTCAGTATGAAGTTGTCCTTTTTACTTTTTGTATTATGCTTATACAGTAACCTGACAGGTGAGAGAGAATCTGCATTAGGACGAGCTGGTTTTCTGCTCAGGTGGTTCAGCGGCAGTGGACAACGTGGTTTTGTATAAGATTTGTCTTTTGAAACTTTTATTAGAGCTCACTCTTTTCTTTTGTGTTATTTTAATTGCTGTGTGTTCAGTTCTGCGTCTCCATGGCTGACGTGCACATGGAGAATTGTTTTGTTCTAAGAAAATAAAAAAAAACACTTTAAAGTTGAGTTTATTGTTTTGTCATTTACTGTGTGTGTGTGTGTGTGTGTGTGTGTGTGTGTGTGTGTGTGTGTGTGTGTGTGTGTGTGTGTGTGTGTGTGTGTGTGTGTGTGTGTGTGTGTGTGTGTGTGTGTGTGTGTGTGTGTGTGTGTGTGTGTGTGTGTGTGTGTGTGTCTTTGACTCCACACTGGTAGACTTGAACCATTCAGGTTCCAGCATTGAGTGTAAAATAAACACATCTGTTGAGTTCACCTGGAGGACGTAACAGGAATGCGGGAGCCAATCAGATCAGGAGCTGAGCTGTGACCAACCGCCCAATAGCAAGTTAAATCAGTCTGATCTGGTTCATTGATCCACATTTACAGTTCAGAGGAAAGAAATGATGCGTCCACTCACGGCCTCTGGGCAGCTGACGGTCCTTCTGCTGCCACCTACCGACCCGGAGTGTGAACAACAATGAATTTTTTACAACATAGGATTTGAGCAGTTACATCAGCGGGTTAGATTCATCGAGGTGTTTCTGTCACAATGTGTTCGGTGAAAGCTGCTTTTTGAGCATCAAAGAAGAAGAAAGCCGCACGTCTGCGGCTGAAATGACTCCCGAGATTCGCCTTTTTCATCACTGTGAGCGCGTCCCCTCACACCAACAGACACACCGGGCTTCCGTTACTTCAACAGAACTGTCGCTCAGCCTGAACTTTTATTTCGGGTGTGGCGTTCAGGGAACATTCGGAAGAACGTGGTATTTCCGGTTTTACGTAAGCATGAAAAGACTAACATTCAGATACGTGTATCTTAGATGCGATGTTCTAATATGTATTAAGATAGCAAAATTATAGTCATATATACTCATATGTAAAGTTTTATATATATATATATATATATATATATATATATATATATATATATATATATATATATAATTTTTTAGAAGGCTTCTGTTACCGCAGAGGAAAGACAGATTATTATTAATTACACTAAATAAGAAATGAAGATAATTGCATTCAAAAGCTTTATACATTATAGACGTAATTTTTAGATCACAGGTGTGATTTGTTTTATGCAAATATCTGTGAATGTTCATATAGTGCAGACCTTGTTGAAGTAGAAATTACGTTACCTGTGTTACAGTCCATTAATTGTAATGTAAGTATTGTAGAAGTGACCTTACATGCAGCATTTTCTAACTTTATAAATTATATATATTTTGTCTATAGGCATATTCATATTATAAACTTGGCTCTGGAGCTTGAGCCCCGCCGGCCACCGTATCGGCTGTGTCTCGAGGAGGTTGGGTTCAGTTAGTTACGTAGTGTTAATTAAACTTTGTTTTTATTGCACACGGTTGTGTTTGATGGGATGCAGCTTAACTTCTCGTATTTATAACAGAACCAAACTTCAGCGACCAGCCAACGTTTCCGCCTCAGACTTTTGGTAAGATAGCTGCTAATGACTAGCTGTTAGCTAACGCTAGCTAGCGACAGGCTAACGCTAATAAGCGGCACAGCGTGCAGGTGAAGTGAATCAGTTTCTCTGTCTGCGCATTTTTATTGATCTCTGAAGAGTTTGGACTCTGACACGAACGAAGGGAGCGATGTTGTCCGTCATTGTCAAGTCAGCCCTCACGAAATGTAAGTCCGCATGTTTGTGTTCGTTAGCTGCTTGTCGTGTTATTAGCCAACATGTTCATGTTCGTGTCATGTGTGACTGCTCAGGGCACCTGATGTTCCTTGTTTTTCGGCTCGATTGGCTTCTACAAGTCTGCAGTTTGATTTTTTTTTTTTTTACCTGAGGTGAACTGAAGCTGTGAAAAGTGCTAAGTAGGTGAAAGGTCACAGAGCAGCTTCAGCGTCTCGTGCAAGTAAACGGGATTGTTATTTCTTAGAATGATTCATTAATAGTCAAATCTGTAAAATGTCAGAAAATAGTGTGCAGAAAGTGACGCCATTGAATCACCTGATCAAAAGCAGAGGTGCACTTTGCTTCACTTCCACCAGCGGACGTAACTCGTCCAGCCTTTGCTTGGCACCAACCAGTGAACTAAGATAATATGTAATATATGAATGTGTGGGTTCTGTCTGTTTCTGCAGACGTGCAGAGAAAAGAGCTGCAAGTGAGGATTGTTTTCATTATTGATTAATGTGCTGAATTCTTTGATTAACTGAAATCTGATCCATCACGTGATCTGAGCCCAAACAGTCATCAGACCGTCTTCACTGAACGGCTGCAGGCTGAATATTTGGTATTTTCCTTCACAGTGACTGAGCTCATTAACTGATGACTGTCCTCTTTGCTCTCTGCTCTCCTAAACGTCCGTCCTTCCTCTCCCTGTTGTTGTCTCCGTCCACACAGACAGGCGCCCTGCCAGGCTGCGTTCAGGGCCATGTCGTCTTCAGCGGGTCCCAGTCCTCCTTACACCACGCTGGCCATCAGTCAGCCGGCAGAGTTCATCACACACGTGGAGCTTCACCGTCCAGACAAACTCAACACCATGAACAAAGCTTTCTGGAGGCAGGGATCCGTTTGTTATCTGTCTCGTCTCCTGAATGTATTCGTTCATTTTATAAAGTCCTGATTGATGAAGACAAACATGTGCCATAAATGTCAAACACTTAAAAGCTGTATGGAGTATTTTTAAGAGCCCCTCAGCTCCAAATGACTAGAAATGACAGGAAACAGGACAGAAGACGTCACGCTGTGACATTTAACTGATGTTGAAAAGTCATCCAGAAGCTTGTTTGGTGACCTTCAGCCGGCAGTGACGGGAGGTTTTGGGTTTTGTCTCCAGAGAGATGGTGGACTGCTTCAATGAGATATCTGAGAACCCGGACTGCAGAGTGGTGGTGGTCTCTGGAGCAGGGAAGAGCTTCACGGCTGGTAGGAGTCGCGCTTTTCTTAGCGATGCTGTGTTTGTCGTGATGTCGTATTTACTCTCTGCGTTGTGTTGCCGTCCAGGTCTCGACCTCAACGACTTAATTGGCGACATGATCCAACCAGAGGGCGACGACACGGCCAGGCTTTCCTGGAACTTGAGGAAAACGATCATGAAGTATCAGGACACGTTCTCCGTCATAGAGAGGGTCAGTTTATCAGGCTGAGGCTGGACCAATCACAGACCGGATCATGTCTGGACGGCATTGAAAGCGATGTGTGTGTTTTCTTCTCGTAGTGTCCAAAGCCTGTCGTGGTGGCCGTCCATGGAGCCTGTATTGGAGGAGGTAAGACGTCATCGACACACTTTTTGAGTTCAGATTTTAAATGTTAGCGGCCATCTTTGGGTTCCTGGTGTCACCGGCTCACTTTGAAGCGGCTGCAGGGCAAACCTGGTCCAGAGCAGGTTCACTTCACGAGTCACCGTGGACTAAAGAGAGTCTGAGATGACAATAAAATGACAAGAAAGAACAGTGGAGACATTTTCATGCACCAGTAGAAGCTCTTCAGTGAGACTTATGTCAGAAACACGGAGCTGTCCGTCATGTTCACTGTGGGCGTGTTGCTCTGCGGCAGGTCTTGACCTGATCACAGCCTGTGACATCCGCCTGTGTACCCAGGACGCCTGGTTTCAGGTGAAGGTACGTACGCGTCCATCGAACATTCAGTCTTGAAACGTGGTGAGGGGGGAAAAAAAAAAAAAAAACAGCCAACAGATAAACAATTAAGAAAAAGCAAGGAGCTGAAAACTGAGATGAGTTAAAGATGAACAGATGTCAGGTGACCCTTTCTCCCCTGTCAGTGTTGTTCCCGCCTTATTGGACACTCAGGACGTCACCACGCGCTCAGTGTCTGTCGTTCTGCTTGGTTCCACAGGAAGCGGACATTGGACTTGCGGCAGATCTTGGAACTCTCCAGAGGCTTCCCAAAGTCATCGGCAGCCGCAGGTCATTTTAATAAGTCGCACGTTTGAAAAAAAAAGGCTGTGTGTACTCATACATGTGATGTAGTACTGTGTAAAGTGACAGAAAACACACTGTGTGTGTGAGTGTGTGTGTGTGTGTGTGTGTGATAAATCCATATGTCACCTCCTCCAGCCTGGTGAACGAGTTGGCTCTGACTGTCAGGAAGATGTACGCCGATGAGGCGAAGAGCTGCGGCCTGGTCAGGTAAAGGTCCTCACAGGACAGCGCTTCTTTTTCCTGAACATTTCAATCTGTTCAGTGCAGATTGTGACGCATCGTGTCGTCTCCTCAGGCAGAGCGCGATCGTCTGAAGCGATGCAGCCTGCAGGCTCGTAGTTTTCAGAGCGTGTTCAGTCAAGTGTCGTCTGTTTTTAGTGGATTAACCAGAAATCTGCAGGCTCGCTGAAGCTTTGTGAGGTCACGAAGCTGAGTCATGTTTAACCAGTGTACCACCGCAGTAACCTCATCATACTGGTTATACAGGATCAGCCGTGTTAATCACAGGAAACCAGTTGAACCTGCGTTGTGATTCAGGCTGCAGCTAAAAACGGACTAGTTTGTTCTGGTAACAGAAAACTCATTAGTGGTGTGAGTTTATCTTAAAGAGTCCTCGGTGATCTGAGCGTCGGTGATTTTCAAACTCACTTATTTTAATGTTTTCAGTCTCACACTTTCACTTTTCCTGCCCAGCCGGGTGTTTGCAGATAAGGAGGCCATGATGGCCGGAGCGCTGGAGATGGCCGGGGAGATCGCAGGCCGCAGCCCCATCGCTATACAGGGCACCAAAATCAACCTCCTCTACTCCAGAGACCACAGCGTAGAAGAAGGGCTGCACTACATTGTAAGAAGAAAAACATGGAGGATTTCTGTGTGTGTGTGTGTGTGTGTGTGTGTGTGTGTGTGTGTGTGTGTGTGTGTGTGTGTGTGTGTGTGTGTGTGTTTGTGTTTGTGTGTGTGTGTGTGTCAGCATCACTCTGCCTCACTCACGCCACTGAATCCCACCTCTGCCCTGTCGACCCTCTGCAGGCCTCCTGGAACATGAGCATGCTTCAGTCTCAAGATGTGATGAAATCGGCTCAGGCCTCCATGGAGAAGAAAAGTCCCAAGGCGATGGTTTTCTCCAAACTCTAAACCTCACTGACCGAGTTCAGATCGAACACAAAAGCTGCCATTTTCTCTCCATTGTGGCCTTTTTGTGTGTGTGTGTGTGTGTGGGGAACCACACTTGGAAATATTAGGATCCTTCTTGTTTCCAAAGATCTGCTCTGTTGTTGGACTGAACCAGCACTGTGATAACAGGATACTACGCATTTAAACTAAGGAGTTAAAGTCATCTGTGTGGAATCAGAATCATAGCTTCAAATCAGTTTAACACCCTGGCAGCTGTAATAAGCTGTAATGAGAGATGTGCAGCAGTAACATTGAGTGTAACGGTGTGTTTGAGCTGCAGGACGTCCTCTTACAGTAACAGCCAGTTATGTAAATGATTTCATGAATGTTTGCTGAAAGAAACTCACCTGAAACATCCTGAATAAACTTAATTACTACAATCATTTTGAACAAAAGCTACGATTCTGCTGGATTCAAATAACTTAAAAGCTTTATTGATAGAACTTTAAAAATAATCTTACAAAAGTAGAACAAGAAGGCGTTCAGAGTCGATCACTGCAGAGTCCGTTTGGCACGAAGCCTCTCCAACGTTTTCTGTGAACAGATGGAAGAAAAGTATTAACTCAGACTCAGTTCAGTGAGAGCATCCGGTCCTCAGAAACCTGCTCCAGTGTTTCAGAAACCTGCTCTGTGGGAGCCAATCAGGAGCTGAGCTGTGACCAACCGCCCAATAGCAAGTTAAATCAGTCTGATCTGGTTTATTGATCCACATTTACAGTTATATATATATAAAACCCACTGTCTCTGCTTGCCCGCTGTCGGACTCTCTGCACCACCCTTGGACTCTGCGTTGTGATTTATTTTGTGTTTGTGGTGGAGTGTTGTGCGGAGAGAAGGAGGCACTGGACACAGGGTTCGGGATTGTGGTTCAAGGCCTTGGCTGCCTTTTATTCCACATTCACACTCTTCAACTCTGCCGTCTGCACTTGCAGTAGCTGCTGGTCTCATCACCTTGCGGAGCAAATAAAAATAAACTTTTTTTTTTTTTTTTTAGAAATAAATATCTTACCCAGAAAAATAATATATGTCTTACTCAACAAAAATAAACATAACAAAAAAAAACATTTATCACATGAAAATAATTATCTCATTAAATTACATACAGGAATAAATGGCAAACATAATATTACATTCTCAACTCAAACACTTCGCAAACAAAAGTAAATGAATGCTCCGTCCTGCCCTGTCAACCGTCTACTCATATCCAACATGCTAACCGCGCTCATAGCCGCGCCTCACTAAACTCGTCAAATGGGTTAAAACGCAGTTAGCTGTCAATCAAACATATAGAAAACTTTCGTCTAATATGCAAAGCAACAGTACACATGAACCAGCTAACACAATGGGTGGTTTCAGTGCTGATATTTAACATAGTGCAGGACGTTGCAACAACGCTTACCTTGCGGAGCAAGTAAAAATAAACCTAAAAATAAAAAAACATGGCGTCTACACGGAGAGGAATTTCCAAGCTACGGTGCCCTTAAGGGGACAAACAGAGCGAATCTGCTATAGAATACACAGCGCAACTGTGCCGCCCTCTGACATAAAGAGACAACTGCCGCCATCAATTAACTGCCATATATATATATATATACACATACATACATACATACATACACACACACACACACACACACACACACACACACACACACATATATATATATATATATATATAATTTTTTAGAAGGCTTCTGTTACCGCAGAGGAAAGACAGATTATTATTAATTACACTAAATAAGAAATGAAGATAATTGCATTCAAAAGCTTTATACATTATAGACGTGATTTTTAGATCACAGGTGTGATTTGTTTTATGCAAATATCTGTGAATGTTCATATAGTGCAGACCTTGTTGAAGTAGAAATTACGTTACCTGTGTTACAGTCCATTAATTGTAATGTAAGTATTGTAGAAGTGACCTTACATGCAGCATTTTCTAACTTTTTAGATAGATAGATAGATAGATAGATAGATAGATAGATAGATAGATAGATAGATAGATAGATAGATAGATAGATAGATAGATTTTTTTTTTTTTGTCTACAGACATATTCATATTATAACCTTGGCTCTGGAGCTTGAGCGCCGCCGGCCACCGTATCGGCTGTGTCTCGAGGAGGTTGGGTTCAGTTAGTTACGTAGTGTTAATTAAACTTTGTTTTTTATTGCACACGGTTGCGTTTTATGGGATGCAGCTTAACTTCTCGTATTTATAACAGAACCAAACTTCAGCGACCAGCCAACGTTTCCGCCTCAGACTTTTGGTAAGATAGCTGCTAATGACTAGCTGTTAGCTAACGCTAGCTAGCGACAGGCTAACGCTAATAAGCGGCACAGCGTGCAGGTGAAGTGAATCAGTTTTTCTGTCTGCCGCAGTTTCATTGATCTCTGAAGAGTTGGACTCAGACACGAACGAAGGGAGCGATGTTGTCCGTCATTGTCAAGTCAGCTCTCACGAAATGTAAGTCCGCATGTTTGTGTTCGTTAGCTGCTTGTCGTGTTATTAGCCAACATGTTCATGTTCGTGTCATGTGTGACTGCTCAGGGCACCTGATGTTCCTTGTTTTTCGGCTCGATTGGCTCCTACAAGTCTGCAGTTTGATTTTTTTTTTTTTTTTTACCTGAGGTGAACTGAAGCTGTGAAAAGTGCTAAGTAGGTGAAAGGTCACAGAGCAGCTTCAGCGTCTCGTGCAAGTAAAGATTAAAGCCCTAAAACTAGTTGGGCTCAGATTAACGGGATTATTATTTCCTAGAATGATTCATTAATAGTCAAATCTGTAAAATGTCAGAAAATAGTGTGCAGAAAGTGACGCCATTGAATCACCTGATCAAAAGCAGAGGTGCACTTTGCTCCACTTCCACCAGCGGACGTAACTCGTCCAGCCTTTGCTTGGCACCAACCAGTGAACTAAGATAATATGTAATATATGAATGTGTGGGTTCTGTCTGTTTCTGCAGACGTGCAGAGAAAAGAGCTGCAAGTGAGGATTGTTTTCATTATTGATTAATGTGCTGAATTCTTTGATTAACTGAAATCTGATCCATCACGTGATCTGAGCCCAAACAGTCATCAGACCGTCTTCACTGAACGGCTGCAGGCTGAATATTTGGTATTTTCCTTCACAGTGACTGAGCTCATTAACTGATGACTGTCCTCTTTGCTCTCTGCTCTCCTAAACGTCCGTCCTTCCTCTCCCTGTTGTTGTCTCCGTCCTCTCAGACAGCCTGCCCTGCCAGGCTGTGTTCAGGGCCATGTCGTCTTCAGCGGGTCCCAGTCCTCCTTACACCACGCTGGCCATCAGTCAGCCGGCAGAGTTCATCACACACGTGGAGCTTCACCGTCCAGACAAACTCAACACCATGAACAAAGCTTTCTGGAGGCAGGAATCCGTTTCAGCTCACGCTATCTGTCTCGTCTCCTGAATGTATTCGTTCATTTTATAAAGTCCTGATTGATGAAGACAAACATGTTCCATAAATGTCAAACACTTAAAAGCTGTATGGAGTATTTTTAAGAGCCCCTCAGCTCCAAATGACTCAGTACAGGTATGAAAAGGTGTTAGAAATGACAGGAAACAGGACAGAAGACGTCACGCTGTGACATTTAATTGATGTTGAAAAGTCATCCAGAAGCTTGTTTGGTGACCTTCAGCCGGCAGTGACGGGAGGTTTTGGGTTTTGTCTCCAGAGAGATGGTGGACTGCTTCAATGAGATATCTGAGAACCCGGACTGCAGAGTGGTGGTGGTCTCTGGAGCGGGGAAGATCTTCACGGCTGGTAGGAGTCGCACTTTTCTTAGCGATGCTGTGTTTGTCGTGATGTCGTATTTACTCTCTGCGTCGTGTTGCCGTCCAGGTATCGACCTCCACGACTTGGCCAGCAGCGTGCTCCAACCAGAGGGCGACGACACGGCCAGGCTTTCCTGGAACATGAGGAAAACGATCATGAAGTATCAGGACACGTTCTCCGTCATAGAGAGGGTCAGTTTATCAGGCTGAGGCTGGACCAATCACAGACCGGATCATGTCTGGACGGCATTGAAAGCGATGTGTGTGTTTTCTTCTCGTAGTGTCCAAGGCCTGTCGTGGTGGCCGTCCATGGAGCCTGTATTGGAGGAGGTAAGACGTCATCGACACACTTTTTGAGTTCAGATTTTAAATGTTAGCGGCCATCTTTGGGTTCCTGGTGTCACCGGCTCACTTTGAAGCGGCTGCAGGGCAAACCTGGTCCAGAGCAGGTTCACTTCACGAGACACCGTGGACTAAAGAGAGTCTGAGATGACAATAAAATGACAAGAAAGAACAGTGGAGACATTTTCATGCACCAGTAGAAGCTCTTCAGTGAGACTTATGTCAGAAACACGAAGCTGTCCGTCATGTTCACTGTGGGCGTGTTGCTCTGCGGCAGGTCTTGACCTGATCACAGCCTGTGACATCCGCCTGTGTACCCAGGACGCCTGGTTTCAGGTGAAGGTACGTACGCGTCCATCGAACATTCAGTCTTGAAACGTGGTGAGGGGAAAAAAAAAAAAAAAAAACAGCCAACAGATAAACAATTAAGAAAAAGCAAGGAGCTGAAAACTGAGATGAGTTAAAGATGAACAGATGTCAGGTGACCCTTTCTCCCCTGTCAGTGTTGTTCCCGCCTTATTGGACACTCAGGACGTCACCACGCGCTCAGTGTCTGTCGTTCTGCTTGGTTCCACAGGAAGCGGACATTGGACTTGCGGCAGATCTTGGAACTCTCCAGAGGCTTCCCAAAGTCATCGGCAGCCGCAGGTCGTTTTAATAAGTCGCACGTTTGAAAAAAAAGGCTGTGTGTACTCATACATGTGATGTAGTACTGTGTAAAGTGACAGAAAACACACTGTGTGTGTGAGTGTGTGTGTGTGTGTGTGTGATAAATCCATATGTCACCTCCTCCAGCCTGGTGAACGAGTTGGCTCTGACTGTCAGGAAGATGTACGCCGATGAGGCGAAGAGCTGCGGCCTGGTCAGGTAAAGGTCCTCACAGGACAGCGCTTCTTTTTCCTGAACTTTTCAATCTGTTCAGTGCAGATTGTGACGCATCGTGTCGTCTCCTCAGGCAGAGCGCGATCGTCTGAAGCGATGCAGCCTGCAGGCTCGTAGTTTTCAGAGCGTGTTCAGTCAAGTGTCGTCTGTTTTTAGTGGATTAACCAGAAATCTGCAGGCTCGCTGAAGCTTTGTGAGGTCACGAAGCTGAGTCATGTTTAACCAGTGTACCACCGCAGTAACCTCATCATACTGGTTATACAGGATCAGCCGTGTTAATCACAGGAAACCAGTTGAACCTGCGTTGTGATTCAGGCTGCAGCTAAAAACGGACTAGTTTGTTCTGGTAACAGAAAACTCATTAGTGGTGTGAGTTTATCTTAAAGAGTCCTCGGTGATCTGAGCGTCGGTGATTTTCAAACTCACTTATTTTAATGTTTTCAGTCTCACACTTTCACTTTTCCTGCCCAGCCGGGTGTTTGCAGATAAGGAGGCCATGATGGCCGGAGCGCTGGAGATGGCCAGGGAGATCGCAGGCCGCAGCCCCATCGCTATACAGGGCACCAAAATCAACCTCCTCTACTCCAGAGACCACAGCGTAGAAGAAGGGCTGCACTACATTGTAAGAAGAAAAACATGGAGGATTTCTGTGTGTGTGTGTGTGTGTGTGTGTGTGTGTGTGTGTGTGTGTGTGTGTGTGTGTGTGTGTTTGTGTTTGTGTGTGTGTGTGTGTCAGCATCACTCTGCCTCACTCACGCCACTGAATCCCACCTCTGCCCTGTCGACCCTCTGCAGGCCTCCTGGAACATGAGCATGCTTCAGTCTCAAGATGTGATGAAATCGGCTCAGGCCTCCATGGAGAAGAAAAGTCCCAAGGCGATGGTTTTCTCCAAACTCTAAACCTCACTGACCGAGTTCAGATCGAACACAAAAGCTGCCATTTTCTCTCCATTGTGGCCTTTTTGTGTGTGTGTGTGTGTGGGGAACCACACTTGGAAATATTAGGATCCTTCTTGTTTCCAAAGATCTGCTCTGTTGTTGGACTGAACCAGCACTGTGATAACAGGATACTACGCATTTAAACTAAGGAGTTAAAGTCATCTGTGTGGAATCAGAATCATAGCTTCAAATCAGTTTAACACCCTGGCAGCTGTAATAAGCTGTAATGAGAGATGTGCAGCAGTAACATTGAGTGTAACGGTGTGTTTGAGCTGCAGGACGTCCTCTTACAGTAACAGCCAGTTATGTAAATGATTTCATGAATGTTTGCTGAAAGAAACTCACCTGAAACATCCTGAATAAACTTAATTACTACAATCATTTTGAACAAAAGCTACGATTCTGCTGGATTCAAATAACTTAAAAGCTTTATTGATAGAACTTTAAAAATAATCTTACAAAAGTAGAACAAGAAGGCGTTCAGAGTCGATCACTGCAGAGTCCGTTTGGCACGAAGCCTCTCCAACGTTTTCTGTGAACAGATGGAAGAAAAGTATTAACTCAGACTCAGTTCAGTGAGAGCATCCGGTCCTCAGAAACCTGCTCCAGTGTTTCAGAAACCTGCTCTGTGGGAGCCAATCAGGAGCTGAGCTGTGACCAACCGCCCAATAGCAAGTTAAATCAGTCTGATCTGGTTTATTGATCCACATTTACAGTTATATATATATAAAACCCACTGTCTCTGCTTGCCCGCTGTCGGACTCTCTGCACCACCCTTGGACTCTGCGTTGTGATTTATTTTGTGTTTGTGGTGGAGTGTTGTGCGGAGAGAAGGAGGCACTGGACACAGGGTTCGGGATTGTGGTTCAAGGCCTTGGCTGCCTTTTATTCCACATTCACACTCTTCAACTCTGCCGTCTGCACTTGCAGTAGCTGCTGGTCTCATCACCTTGCGGAGCAAATAAAAATAAACTTTTTTTTTTTTTTTAGAAATAAATATCTTACCCAGAAAAATAATATATGTCTTACTCAACAAAAATAAACATAACAAAAAAAAAACATTTATCACATGAAAATAATTATCTCATTAAATTACATACAGGAATAAATGGCAAACATAATATTACATTCTCAACTCAAACACTTCGCAAACAAAAGTAAATGAATGCTCCGTCCTGCCCTGTCAACCGTCTACTCATATCCAACATGCTAACCGCGCTCATAGCCGCGCCTCACTAAACTCGTCAAATGGGTTAAAACGCAGTTAGCTGTCAATCAAACATATAGAAAACTTTCGTCTAATATGCAAAGCAACAGTACACATGAACCAGCTAACACAATGGGTGGTTTCAGTGCTGATATTTAACATAGTGCAGGACGTTGCAACAACGCTTACCTTGCGGAGCAAGTAAAAATAAACCTAAAAATAAAAAAACATGGCGTCTACACGGAGAGGAATTTCCAAGCTACGGTGCCCTTAAGGGGACAAACAGAGCGAATCTGCTATAGAATACACAGCGCAACTGTGCCGCCCTCTGACATAAAGAGACAACTGCCGCCATCAATTAACTGCCATATATATATATATATATATACACATACATACATACATACACACACACACACACACACACACACACACACACACACACACACACACACATATATATATATATATATATATATAAAAATTTTTAGAAGGCTTCTGTTACCGCAGAGGAAAGACAGATTATTATTAATTACACTAAATAAGAAATGAAGATAATTGCATTCAAAAGCTTTATACATTATAGACGTGATTTTTAGATCACAGGTGTGATTTGTTTTATGCAAATATCTGTGAATGTTCATATAGTGCAGACCTTGTTGAAGTAGAAATTACGTTACCTGTGTTACAGTCCATTAATTGTAATGTAAGTATTGTAGAAGTGACCTTACATGCAGCATTTTCTAACTTTTTAGATAGATAGATAGATAGATAGATAGATAGATAGATAGATAGATAGATAGATAGATAGATAGATAGATAGATAGATAGATAGATTTTTTTTTTTTTGTCTACAGACATATTCATATTATAACCTTGGCTCTGGAGCTTGAGCGCCGCCGGCCACCGTATCGGCTGTGTCTCGAGGAGGTTGGTCTCAGTTAGTTACGTAGTGTTAATTAAACTTTGTTTTTTATTGCACACGGTTGTGTTTTATGGGATGCAGCTTAACTTCTCGTATTTATAACAGAACCAAACCTCAGCGACCAGCCAACGTTTCCGCCTCAGACTTTTGGTAAGATAGCTGCTAATGACGAGCTGTTAGCTAACGCTAGCTAGCGACAGGCTAACGCTAATAAGCGGCACAGCGTGCAGGTGAAGTGAATCAGTTTTTCTGTCTGCCGCAGTTTCATTGATCTCTGAAGAGTTGGACTCAGACACGAACGAAGGGAGCGATGTTGTCCGTCATTGTCAAGTCAGCTCTCACGAAATGTAAGTCCGCATGTTTGTGTTCGTTAGCTGCTTGTCGTGTTATTAGCCAACATGTTCATGTTCGTGTCATGTGTGACTGCTCAGGGCACCTGATGTTCCTTGTTTTTCGGCTCGATTGGCTCCTACAAGTCTGCAGTTTGATTTTTTTTTTTTTACCTGAGGTGAACTGAAGCTGTGAAAAGTGCTAAGTAGGTGAAAGGTCACAGAGCAGCTTCAGCGTCTCGTGCAAGTAAAGATTAAAGCCCTAAAACTAGTTGGGCTCAGATTAACGGGATTATTATTTCCTAGAATGATTCATTAATAGTCAAATCTGTAAAATGTCAGAAAATAGTGTGCAGAAAGTGACGCCATTGAATCACCTGATCAAAAGCAGAGGTGCACTTTGCTCCACTTCCACCAGCGGACGTAACTCGTCCAGCCTTTGCTTGGCACCAACCAGTGAACTAAGATAATATGTAATATATGAATGTGTGGGTTCTGTCTGTTTCTGCAGACGTGCAGAGAAAAGAGCTGCAAGTGAGGATTGTTTTCATTATTGATTAATGTGCTGAATTCTTTGATTAACTGAAATCTGATCCATCACGTGATCTGAGCCCAAACAGTCATCAGACCGTCTTCACTGAACGGCTGCAGGCTGAATATTTGGTATTTTCCTTCACAGTGACTGAGCTCATTAACTGATGACTGTCCTCTTTGCTCTCTGCTCTCCTAAACGTCCGTCCTTCCTCTCCCTGTTGTTGTCTCCGTCCTCTCAGACAGCCTGCCCTGCCAGGCTGTGTTCAGGGCCATGTCGTCTTCAGCGGGTCCCAGTCCTCCTTACACCACGCTGGCCATCAGTCAGCCGGCAGAGTTCATCACACACGTGGAGCTTCACCGTCCAGACAAACTCAACACCATGAACAAAGCTTTCTGGAGGCAGGAATCCGTTTCAGCTCACGCTATCTGTCTCGTCTCCTGAATGTATTCGTTCATTTTATAAAGTCCTGATTGATGAAGACAAACATGTTCCATAAATGTCAAACACTTAAAAGCTGTATGGAGTATTTTTAAGAGCCCCTCAGCTCCAAATGACTCAGTACAGGTATGAAAAGGTGTTAGAAATGACAGGAAACAGGACAGAAGACGTCACGCTGTGACATTTAACTGATGTTGAAAAGTCATCCAGAAGCTTGTTTGGTGACCTTCAGCCGGCAGTGACGGGAGGTTTTGGGTTTTGTCTCCAGAGAGATGGTGGACTGCTTCAATGAGATATCTGAGAACCCGGACTGCAGAGTGGTGGTGGTCTCTGGAGCAGGGAAGATCTTCACGGCTGGTAGGAGTCGCACTTTTCTTAGCGATGCTGTGTTTGTCGTGATGTCGTATTTACTCTCTGCGTCGTGTTGCCGTCCAGGTATCGACCTCCACGACTTGGCCAGCAGCGTGCTCCAACCAGAGGGCGACGACACGGCCAGGCTTTCCTGGAACATGAGGAAAACGATCATGAAGTATCAGGACACGTTCTCCGTCATAGAGAGGGTCAGTTTATCAGGCTGAGGCTGGACCAATCACAGACCGGATCATGTCTGGACGGCATTGAAAGCGATGTGTGTGTTTTCTTCTCGTAGTGTCCAAGGCCTGTCGTGGTGGCCGTCCATGGAGCCTGTATTGGAGGAGGTAAGACGTCATCGACACACTTTTTGAGTTCAGATTTTAAATGTTAGCGGCCATCTTTGGGTTCCTGGTGTCACCGGCTCACTTTGAAGCGGCTGCAGGGCAAACCTGGTCCAGAGCAGGTTCACTTCACGAGACACCGTGGACTAAAGAGAGTCTGAGATGACAATAAAATGACAAGAAAGAACAGTGGAGACATTTTCATGCACCAGTAGAAGCTCTTCAGTGAGACTTATGTCAGAAACACGAAGCTGTCCGTCATGTTCACTGTGGGCGTGTTGCTCTGCGGCAGGTCTTGACCTGATCACAGCCTGTGACATCCGCCTGTGTACCCAGGACGCCTGGTTTCAGGTGAAGGTACGTACGCGTCCATCGAACATTCAGTCTTGAAACGTGGTGAGGGGAAAAAAAAAAAAAAAAAAACAGCCAACAGATAAACAATTAAGAAAAAGCAAGGAGCTGAAAACTGAGATGAGTTAAAGATGAACAGATGTCAGGTGACCCTTTCTCCCCTGTCAGTGTTGTTCCCGCCTTATTGGACACTCAGGACGTCACCACGCGCTCAGTGTCTGTCGTTCTGCTTGGTTCCACAGGAAGCGGACATTGGACTTGCGGCAGATCTTGGAACTCTCCAGAGGCTTCCCAAAGTCATCGGCAGCCGCAGGTCGTTTTAATAAGTTGCACGTTTGAAAAAAAAGGCTGTGTGTACTCATACATGTGATGTAGTACTGTGTAAAGTGACAGAAAACACACTGTGTGTGTGAGTGTGTGTGTGTGATAAATCCATATGTCACCTCCTCCAGCCTGGTGAACGAGTTGGCTCTGACTGTCAGGAAGATGTACGCCGATGAGGCGAAGAGCTGCGGCCTGGTCAGGTAAAGGTCCTCACAGGACAGCACTTCTTTTTCCTGAACATTTCAATCTGTTCAGTGCAGATTGTGACGCATCGTGTCGTCTCCTCAGGCAGAGCGCGATCGTCTGAAGCGATGCAGCCTGCAGGCTCGTAGTTTTCAGAGCGTGTTCAGTCAAGTGTCGTCTGTTTTTAGTGGATTAACCAGAAATCTGCAGGCTCGCTGAAGCTTTGTGAGGTCACGAAGCTGAGTCATGTTTAACCAGTGTACCACCGCAGTAACCTCATCATACTGGTTATACAGGATCAGCCGTGTTAATCACAGGAAACCAGTTGAACCTGCGTTGTGATTCAGGCTGCAGCTAAAAACGGACTAGTTTGTTCTGGTAACAGAAAACTCATTAGTGGTGTGAGTTTATCTTAAAGAGTCCTCGGTGATCTGAGCGTCGGTGATTTTCAAACTCACTTATTTTAATGTTTTCAGTCTCACACTTTCACTTTTCCTGCCCAGCCGGGTGTTTGCAGATAAGGAGGCCATGATGGCCGGAGCGCTGGAGATGGCCGGGGAGATCGCAGGCCGCAGCCCCATCGCTATACAGGGCACCAAAATCAACCTCCTCTACTCCAGAGACCACAGCGTTGAAGAAGGGCTGAACTACATTGTAAGAAGAAAAACATGGAGGATTTCTGTGTGTGTGTGTGTGTTTGTGTGTGTGTCAGCGTCACTCTGCCTCACTCACGCCACTGAATCCCACCTCTGCCCTGTCGACCCTCTGCAGGCCTCCTGGAACATGAGCATGCTTCAGTCTCAAGATGTGATGAAATCGGCTCAGGCCTCCATGGAGAAGAAAAGTCCCAAGGCGATGGTTTTCTCCAAAGTCTAAACCTCACTGACCGAGTTCAGATCGAACACAAAAGCTGCCATTTTCTCTCCATTGTGGCCTTTTTGTGTGTGTGTGTGTGTGTGTGTGGGGAACCACACTTGGAAATATTAGGATCCTTCTTGTTTCCAAAGATCTGCTCTGTTGTTGGACTGAACCAGCACTGTGATAACAGGATACTACGCATTTAAACTAAGGAGTTAAAGTCATCTGTGTGGAATCAGAATCAAAGCTTCAAATCAGTTTAACACCCTGGCAGCTGTAATAAGCTGTAATGAGAGATGTGCAGCAGTAACATTGAGTGTAACGGTGTGTTTGAGCTGCAGGACGTCCTCTTACAGTAACAGCCAGTTATGTAAATGATTTCATGAATGTTTGCTGAAAGAAACTCACCTGAAACATCCTGAATAAACTTAATTACTACAATCATTTTGAACAAAAGCTACGATTCTGCTGGATTCAAATAACTTAAAAGCTTTATTGATAGAACTTTAAAAATAATCTTACAAAAGTAGAACAAGAAGGCGTTCAGAGTCGATCACTGCAGAGTCCGTTTGGCACGAAGCCTCTCCAACGTTTTCTGTGAACAGATGGAAGAAAAGTATTAACTCAGACTCGGTTCAGTGAGAGCATCCGGTCCTCAGAAACCTGCTCCAGTGTTTCAGAAACCTGCTCCAGTGTTTACCTTGTGGAACTCTTTGGCCTTCAGGCGGTTGTTCGCACAAGCTTCCTGTCTGCTCCTGACTTCCCTCTGGTGCTTCACCTCCTCCAGCTGCTCGTACAGTCTGCACAAACACGCTGTGTCACTTAATGTTGTGGCGTCTTTTACAGGTAATGCAACTTATCATGTTTTAAGTTTAATGCTTAAAAAATTACTTTCGTTGTGAGAAAATGGCTAAAAAAAAAACTTTGGATTTTGTTGGAATTGGGCAGCGCAGAGGTGAAAAGCTTGTGATATTCTACCTCTGAGTTCTTTGGTGCATCTTTGAAATGTCCTCTTTCCTTTGCTGTGGTGTGCTGATCTTCATCTCGTCCACTCGGTTCAGCCTGGAGTCGCTCCCTGCAGAGAGAAAGAGGTCAAAACCTCTGCTGACATTTACATGAAGCCACAAGAAAAGACACAGGACAGAGAGGATGGCGCCACCAGTGTCATGGAAAGCAATATTTGTTCACTAAACTGAGCACACAGGAGGTTTTAGAGGTCTTTGAATTATCTGCATTTGTCATGTAATACTGTGTTTACTTGTCAACTCATAGCTGGAGTCAGAAACAGGGAATATCTCACATTTTGCTGCATTAACAGAGTGAAAATAAGCGACTCAGAACACTGTTAAAGTATGAGTTCTGTATGTTCATCCTCACATGAAGTACGACTTCATGCTCTCATTCTGGGGGATGAAAACAAATATCTTGACACTAACTCGACTGAGCGCTTCACAAAATGTTTTTCTCCTATATTTTAATCATTTGCACAGATTTCCAGCTGAGTATTTTCAGTTTGAAGAGGTGCTGCAGAAACAAATGCAAAACGTCTTTTCAAAGAACTGAATAAAGGTTTGAACGTGTCAGATACCTGGAGGGGGGAGCGGGGGCTTTTTCTGCCTGTGGAGGTCAGAGCTCTCGGTAGTTGGACGCTGCTCAGCCTGTCCTC
The DNA here is from genome assembly GCF_039877785.1 of Chaetodon trifascialis. Lineage (NCBI taxonomy): Eukaryota > Metazoa > Chordata > Actinopteri > Chaetodontiformes > Chaetodontidae > Chaetodon > Chaetodon trifascialis. Next base: position 27,658,925 of record NC_092064.1, on the reverse strand, counting down.
CCTTTGTCCTGGTCTTAGTCTCGTGCTGAGGCTCAGACTTGGTCTTTGCCTTGCAGGTGACCGGCTGAGCTTTAGACGGCTCTCTGGCTTCAGTTTGGACCTCGGGTTGAATCTTGGCTCGAGCCCCTCTGGCCTTGATTTCCTGAACCCTGCGGGACGATCTCTGGAGCAGAGCTCTGCGCCTCTGCTGGTGGACGTCCTGCAGGCCTCTGCTGGGACCCCACTCAAACTGCAGCAGCCTCACTGCGTGGAGGAGGAAAGAATGAAGGCTCAGATCGGTTTGAGCACGTCGAGTGTTGTTTTTGTTCTGATCACAGATCATCTCTGCAGCACTCTCTTCTGTTTCAGTCATACATTCACATTCAGTCTGTACCTGCTGTGTGATTTTACCTGGATGTGATTGGTTCTCGTCCTCTGGAGTCTCATCTTTTGACAACATGGATTCTGAGACCTGGAGACGACAGGTTTGTGTTCAGAGACGCCGGCTGTTGCAGTCACGTCAAAAAGCTACAAAACTGACGTTTGTGTACCTGGACAGTCACCTCTGTGTCGTGTCCTTCCTCCCTCAGCCCAGGTTTGTCTTCCCATAGTCCCTCGTCCTCAGTGACGCTCGTCTCGTGGTCCTGCAGCGTGGTGTCTGTCAGGCTCACTAAAGTGATCTCTGACTGCTCCAGGATCCCTTTCTCACTGGCAGCTTCCTGATCGACACAACACACAGGTTCATTAAAATAAGTAGAAGAAGACAACAATGTTTAAAACACAACACCTCATTTCCCAAAATAATCTGACATTCAGCTCTACAAAGAAGCTGCAGTGTGACAGCGTAGTGCTCTTCATGGGCAGGTGGTGAGTTAATGTCTGAAACATGACGCTTTTTCAAAGTTGATCAAGGTGAATAAGATCATACCAAGATCTTCTCTGCGACAGAAACTGCGTTCCTCAGGTTTGAACCCTTCAGCTCTCCAGCACAGAGGTCGCTGAGTGGCTCCTCCGGCAGGCTCAGAGCAGGGGCATCATCACACATGGTTAAATCTGACAGTCTCTCAGCCGTTAGCTCCACATCGGTCTTCGTGGTGGGAGACATCATGAGGACAGATTCATGAGGGAGGCACTGGGAGGTGATGAGCTGGGAGGAGGCGGGAGAAGCCGTCACGCAGCGGGACGGCTCCTCTGATCTAAGGCGTTCAGGAGACGGTTCGGACTCTTCAGAGGATGTGGAAACGCTGTGTTCCTCGCTGGCTGGCCGTCCTTCATCGTGTGCGGGCAGGTGAAAGATCATGGAGGGGTCTGCTGTGTCGTTGTGGGTGACCTCAGCCAGCAGCTGGTGAAATGAGTCTGAGCCGGGAAACAAGAAAAACAGTGGTTCAGATGAACAAACTTTTCTAACAGTAAGAAAAGTACAGGCAAATACATCTGACTGATGAAAAATAAATATAAGAAGAAGCACAGGAACGTCTGAATGAATAGCTGAAGATATGCAGAAGACAACATACATCTGAACAAAGATGTGATCGTGAATATTCTCCCTCCATGCATAAACCAACCATGAGGACTCACAGTGATTACTCAGATATTTTCCAGCTCACCTTCAGTCCTCTCTGGGCCCAGGTCCATCACACTGGTCTGGGCCTGCGGATGCGGACTGACACCCGGGACAGAGGTTTCAGGAGGCAGGGCTGGGTATGACGGCACACTGGCTTCAGTTGAAACACCAAGATCCACGTGGGTTCGTCCACCTACAGACAGCAGATGAGCTGAGAAAGGATGAACGCGTTTTGATTTTCTTTCCATGTCTCACTGCACATTTCTGATACCACAGACAGTCCTACCTGAGCTTCCACTGTGCTGGCCTGCAGACTCATCCAGCTCCCCAACCAGCAGCCTCATCCGGCTCTCATCTGGACCGGCATCCAACCATGTGGTTGACGGCTCCGAAGCCGTGTGACCCATCAGCTGACCTGCGTAGAAGTCCAGCCCACCGCTCAGCCAAAGAGAGCTGGACTGATGGGACAGTCGACCAATCATCCGGTTCAGAGTGGAGTCCCATCCACCTTGATCCAAGCTCACTGAAGCCGGCAGACCTGGTAGCTGACCAATCATGGACGAGTGAGCCCACGGTTGACTGACCAGCTGCTCCATGGGCGCCTCCCCCTGGTCAGCAGCCAGACAGGACGACTGGTCTGCGAGCTGGCCAATCAGAGGTCTGAAAGAGTCCTGCTCGTGGTCCTCAGCCAGTGATGGGTCCTCCCCTGAGAAGTGCTCCAGGATTGGATGGACTGTATCGTCCCTTTCCTGAAGCAAAAATATTTATAAGTGACTTCATTTAGAATACGAGTAATAAAAGCATGTCCAGAGAAGCAGAGTCGAACCGTTCAGAGCTGCCAACTGACGCAACGTCGACTCAGTCAGCACATCATAGACTGGACAGTTTACAGCTGCATTAAATTCACTTTTAACAAGTTCAAACAGAGTTCTAACTT